>NW_020885114.1:125117-141611 GCF_003945725.1 Corapipo altera
CCTCTTTCCGGGGGCTGTCCCTTCCCTAGCCGAGCCCGGCTGTTCCCGATCCATCCCCGCCTCTCCTTCCGTGACTTGCATATTCGCCGCTCGGTTTTTCCTTTGTGGCGGCTGCTCTCTGGTGCCAAAAAGCGGGAATTGCAGAAGGGATCCGACCCGGCCGCCTCTGCTCCTCCCAGGACACAGCCATGGCAGAGGTCGAGTTGCTGCTGGACAAAAAATTCATTTAAGTGATCACAAGGTGTATCCAAGTCTCATTTGCTCAAACCTAACCAAAAAACTGATTATAGTTTTATATGTGACAGAGTTCAGGGGCTACAGGCTGTTTTCTATTAGCCCTCCTCATCATTAATAGAATTCAGGATTTTCCATATAAAAATACTTAATTTTTCCTCCCAGATTTAGGAACCAAGCAGTAGAAGTATCTTTACATCAGAGCTGTGCTGCATCTACCCCGGTATAAACTCTTTGTGAAGTAAATTAGCTGTCATGCATTTTCAGCAATGCCTGCTAAATGTGTTGGGTTTGTACCTATTTCCTTTATAATTTTTCACTAGAAACTGTGTGTCTGCATCTGTCCTGAAATTGCTTTTAAATTTGTCACTGCAAGTGTGTCCACTCCTTTAGAAAATGTGATACTGATGTAAACACATACCTGTTGCCTAAACAGTGAATAAACTCTGGATTTCTCCCCACAGAATGGATGTTTTCTTTTCTGTAAGTCTCTTTTCTTTCAGAGTATCTATACGTTGTTGGTCAGAAGCGCCAAGCATGTCAAAGCATCATCCAACAGAAAGATGGCTTTTCACAGCTCAGCTCTGTCAAGATACAAAAGTATTTAAAAATCAAATAAAAGGCAAGATACAGGAGTATGTAGGAGACTGAGAGTCTAAACCTCACTGCTTTGTGTAAACAACATGACAGTGAACAGGTAGTTCACTGGTCACCCTGTACTTCCAAGAACAGTTTAGTTGTGTCAGAGACAAAAGGGTCATCCTATGATTCCAGAGGGTCTCTGGGTTGCAGTTGTTGCTGGAATCATGTGAGAGAAAGTAACCTGGAGCTGAGGACAAAGAAAATTAAAAAGAGGGCCCAAAATCCCTTTTCTTTCCCAAGTATTTTTCCAAATACAGGACAACTCTGCTGTTTCAGTAAGCATAGGCCAGATGCTGGGGTTACACAGCCCATTTTGCTGGATTTGGTTTAGAAACAGTTCTGGACACTTATTTAACTGCTGGACTGGTCACTGTGTCTCCAGAAGCACTAGACATGGAGTGGGGAGTGATGTCCTCATGTTGGAGCTGTGATGAGTAAACACGACAATCTCTTTGATCTCTCTGTCTCCTTTGAAAACCTCTGTTCAGAACCTCTGTTTTCCCTCCAGGCAGTGACCGTGCTGTGCATGAAATTGTGCTTGAATCAATTCTCCATTGACCTTCCCTTTAGGTGGCACTGGCCCAAGTGTTTCCAGAGCTGCCCTCAGTATGTTCATGCCATCCAAGGGTTACAGGATTGGGAACTCAACTTGCAGACTGGCCAGGGTTGGTATCAGGAGAGAGAAAGCTGGGCACTGATGTTTTCTTTGGGCACTTTATCCTGTTACATGGGCTGAGAAAATAGGGTTCCCTTTGGTGTGCTGCTACGTTCTGATAATTTAAGGACATTCTGAGGAAGAAAGATGGAAAAGAGGAAATCTAGGTCTTAAGCCAGATACTGAGAATGGGAGGACAGGAACAAACCTCAAGGATCATATCTACACTTCCTTCCTCCTGCCTAATTGGTTTGTTTCTTCCTTCTTTACATCCGTTTTGGCTTCTTTCTGATCCATGTGTCTGCTTTGACCTCAAACTCCATCTATGGCCCTTCTTTCTCCTCTTCAGAATTCCCAAATCCTTTCTGCTCTGGCTGGTGGGACCCCACTTTCCCTTTACTAATGTCCATTGTTATTCTTTTCTTACAGGTGCTACATCAACTAAGTTGCCTTCAGGATGGTCCCTACATGTATTTTTTTGCCCTTACCCTTGGTCAGCTTTGTCAATCAAACAGGTTCATGCTTGTCCTCCTTTGGTCCCTCTGGTATAACATCTTTCCCTCTTCCAACCATTGTTATCCCTCTTGCTCTCCCCTTACCTTCTTCACTGTCAAATCTGCTTCTCAGCTGAATTCCTGTTTTCCTCCTCAGATGACCAGCTAGATTTTCAAAATTAGCCTGTCCAAGGCCAACCTCTACCCATATCCTTTCCTTCCTGGCCTTCCATTTAAGACAAAACGTGCTATTTCTCTGCCCAGAACAGCACACAGTCTGCCTAGTTCTCACTTTCTTATTATAATGCTGGATTGTTTGCCTTCAAACACTTCTAATAACTAACTTCAGGTGATAATGTAGCCAGTTGTAGAAATATTTCTTCACAAGCCTGAAGACTCATGAAAAACCTGTCCCTAAAGTCTCTTTTTCAAGGCTTTACAAATGTCGCTGTGAAAATCATCTTATTTTCTATCACTTCATAAAAAGCACATGGAAAGCCAAGATTATTCACCCAATGGACTTGAGTTCCTGACAACCTTGTGCTGCTTGACTGTTCATCATGTGACTTTTCTTTTGGATCAGTCTCCTCTGAGTCAACTAAAACAGCCACCACAGGAAACTGTGGAAGGAGTCATACAGAAAATGGACACAAGAAAATAATTTTAAAAAAAAAATCTCAACAGATGAGGTTTTCCTCCCTCAAAACACATCAAGATATAAGATATCTAGAAATAAAAATATTATTTGTGGGCCATTTGATACATAAAACCCCACACAGTTCTAGGGATTTGTGAAGAAAATTTCCGCAGAGTGAGGCTGAGGATGGAAAAATTGGATCCCACTAAGAACAAAGTTTATGAAGATGAGAATAATTACTTGACTTCAAAAGACATTCATAGCAACAAAGTGTTGAAAGTGAGAGGATTTATTTCCAAACAAGAAGTACTGTGATTGTCATGGCTGGAGAGAAGAGAGAAAGAATTTGTTGCATTCAAAAGATGCAGGATGAAAAAGATATGGGTAGAGAATGCCTTGGGTTGGAAGAAACCTTAAAGCTCATTTCATTCCAATCCCTTGCCAAGGGCAGGGACATCTTCCACTAGCCCAGGTTGCTCCAAGCCCTGTCCAACCTGGCTTTGGACACTTCCAGGGATGGGGCAGCCACAGCTTCTCAGAGAAACCTCTTCCAGTGACTCACTACCCTCACAGGGAAAATTTTTTTCTGATATTCAATCTAAACCTGCTCTCTTTCAGTCTGGGATGTATCTTCTCTCCAGCACTATCTTTGGAGACTGGAGAGTGCAGAATGTCTCTGAGAAGATGTATGAACTCAGACTTTTGAAGCAGGGAATTTTCCTTTATTCTTCGAAGCTGGAATGTGTACTGGGAGATCCTAGAGCAGAAGGCCTCATGAACTGATTTTATTAGAAAGGAAGTACTGCTGCCTGGGAAGAAATGTGTTCTCCACTGTGTCTGAGGAGAAGCAGCACTTCTGCCTCACCCAAAACACCCGAGTCCTGATGTAAAGGAGTCACTGACTGTGAAGGAGTCACTGGACTGACAGAAGAACTGTCCACAGAATGATACCTGCACGCTCATCTTTGAGATATTCTTTGTCAATCTATTGCAGTTGATTCAAGGGTCAGAGGAGGTCTGTGCTGGTATTAATCCTGAATTAGTTCTTAACTGTAGAATACTTTAGAAGACATCAAACAGTTGGAGATCTCCTTGTGAAGGAGAGAGTATTCAAAATTCAGCCTCCCACAAACAGGCTGTGCTTGAAAACGCGTTTATTGCCTGAATTCTGGAAAATGCAGTGCACAACACGTGAGCAACGATTGCTACGTTTGCTCGATCCCTTGCTAAGCACATTCGACAGAAGGCTCAGGGAAGACGTCTCATGCTTGCCTGGATTATTAATCTCAAACCAAATGCCTCGATAAGTACTGAGAAAGCGCTTTTGTTCGCCAAAGACTTCAGGTGGGAGAGGTATTTCAGAATTTGTCCTTGCGACAGCCAGAAGCCGAGAGAGGAGCTCCGCGCTGGGGCTCGGGCAGACGCCCCGGTGCAGTTCCTGCGCTGGTCGCCCAGTGGCGATGTTGGCCAGCGCTGGGCGGGTGTTGCTGCTGCTGGGCGGGACCGGGGGGAGACCGGTGAGCACCAGTGAGACACTGCTGGGAGCGCAGTCGAAAGGCCCCCGCTGCAATGGAATAAGACCCGGTTTAAAGCCTTTCCAAAGGATGCGCTGGGAATCGTCGCATCGAGACGCACCTGGAAACGCTGCGAGCACAAGGCAAAGCAGGGATTGTGAAGGAGAGAGGCGGTGTCCCAGGTCCAGCCCTGAGGGTTTTGGGAGGATTTCGCCGCAGGTCTGGGGTGACTCAGACAGAGTCGGTTGGTTGGTAAGCACCGAGTTAATACCGGGAGAAATAAATGTTTACTTTTAACAGAGCGATGGGGAAAGCCTTAACCGAACAGAATGCAGGCAGAGAGAGGAGGCGGGTTTATCTCTCCGAAAATGAACCAAACCTAGGACAGCTACCAGTGGTATTTACAATATAACCGAGTCTGCGAATGATTCTCCTGGCTTTCCTGACGTTTGCGTCCTGCTGAGAGTTCCAGGCAGCAGTTCCGCGGGAGAGCTGGGAATTCAGTGCTGCCTGATCGTTATAGAGACGAAAGAAGAAGTCCTGGGAGATGGCTGGGAAGGAGAGGACAGGAACGTTGGTCCCTCTTTGCATCAGGCATGGAAACCACAGCGACTCGGGGAAGCATCTGTGCTTTCGTTCTCCAGGCAACGCCTCCTCCCAAGCCATTCTATCCTCAGGGACTCCGGGGATGGGGAAGAAACCTTTATCAGGGGTTAAAGGCGTGGGGCCTCTCAGATTTCATCCGGCAGATTTTGGAAACTGAAATTGCTCAGGCTGGGGAAGTGCGGGCGGAGTTTTCTTTTAGGAACACTGTGTTCTGAAATTCAGGGACACACCAGGAACTGAGCAGAATATGTTGCTGTAGTGCTTTTCTAGCATTCAGTTGTAAATATCGGAGTAGAGAGAACTGGGTTTTTTGGTAATTTTAAGTTATCTTCTTAGGATAAAGATGTCATCATTAACCAGAGATGAGGAAGCCTGCAATATCACTATGTGTTCAAGGAGATAAGTGAATTCTCTGACACATTTATGCAAATTATATCCTAATTATGGTTATAGCTCCTCAGTCTGTCCTAAAATACAGTGTGCCTTCATCTGGCAGCGTTCAAACTTCCTTTATTTTTTTTTTAATTCATTTTATTGTTGTGACCCAACAGAAAACACCAGCATTAGCTCTCCAGTGCTGCAAGGTAAGTGACCCTCTTTATTTCGCATTTCTCTAAAATCTGAAAGAATATAGACTTCAGTGGAAGACCAGAGTTTCTTATATACAAAGACACTCTCACAGCCAAGAGCTCCGTTAAGGATCGCTGTTCTTCTTACTCCCTTCTACACCTGAAGCTGAAAGACACCATTTGCCTTCTTAAATGATAGGACCAAAAATTATGGGGCTACTGCAGTCAGGGTATGAAGCATCTGTGGAAGCTCCTCTCGGCCTGTTCCTGTTCCCTGCTGTGCCGCGGTGCCAAAGATTAGGTTAAGTAGAAATAAATACACTTTCCTCTCTCGGAGGTGCCGAGAGCTAAACAAAGGGGCACAAAGCAAATGGATTCCAGGTGCCACAGTTATTTTTGCGTGGCACGAAAGAGGAGAGAAGCCACTTCCCCAGCTGTGGTTGGTTTTACATCAAGCTTTTGTGTTGGTGATGATAATCGCAACTCGAGAGGTGGACATGGAAGGGAAGAGGAGAAGAAACAGCTGAGCTGCCCTTTGATGTAAGTTAGAGCCTCTCAGTCAAGGGGCTGTAAGAGGAAATCACAAAAAAATGACTGCATTCGTACAAGATCCTTTAGTATCTAAACTTCTGAGGGATCCTAAATCAACTCTTGTTACTTTCTCCTACTCATATACTCATAAGCTTTTATTTGGAAAAAAATGAAAGTGCCGACGAATTTCTAGGACTGGACCTCGTGAGTATTATTTGAGAGCATCAGCCCTTTTAGCAAGCAAAAACAAGGGGAAAACATCTAGGAAGTTAAAGGAAAAGAGCCAAAACCCAGGAGGTTGTGATACTTTATAATAATACTTTAAAAGTGCAGTTCATTTTATAGTAAAATCTGAATGAAAATTGCTCGAACCAAAAATAAGCGGTGCAAGTTGTAGTCTGTTTTCTCCTCCATTTTTTTAATTCTCTAAGAGGAGGGTTGGGTTGGGCTCGCGGGCACCTGGACGCATCCCCAGCACACTGTGTGTGCGTTCACCGCAGAAACAGCTGAGATGTCGATGCTCTGGGACAGCCATGAGTGCCTGACCCTCATGGTTTTAACCGGTCTCCAGCACAGATCCTGCCTCAACTACCAGGCGTGCTCAGAACCCCTCGGTGTCCCCTTCCACCTCTGTTTCCCACGGTTGTTCCTCACAGGTCTGCTCTTGATCTCTCCCTCTTAGCGAGTTTGGTCCTGCCTCTAACTATCTCGTAATAAGCTTTGTATATTCCTAAATCCCCCATAAACCATCTCGTAATCTGTTTCTTCTCTCTTGTGAGACTCTTTCTGGTAATATATGAGAATCTTTAGAACTTTTTTCCCCTTTTGTCCTGTACAAAGCTTCTTGTTGAACCTCTGGAGTTTATACTTCAATAAATCCTTTAATGGCCCATTAATTAGCGTAATTAGATCCCTGATTTTTGCTATTGTCTCCGTTAGCTCCTCATTAGCTTCTGTGTATCTAGGTGCTTAATTTATGAGCTCTTGTGTTTGTTTCCTTGCCTTTTGCATTAACTAGTTGTTGGCCTCAGACAAGTACAAGAGTGAAGGTTTTATCTCTAAGGTGGGACCTTTAAAATATTCCTAACCCTGTGTGGTAACATTAGAGGGGAAAGGACATTACACTTTCAAAACATGAAAACATTTTGCAGCGTTTCGATGCTTGTGTACGCCTGGGGACATTTTTCAGGAATGTGTTACATAGCGACACGCCTTATCATGGATGCAATGATCAGCAGGCGACAGGGGAGGAAACTCCTGTCAATTAAGGAGAAAAGCGCTTTTCACACAGAAAAGTGTTGAAGTGTCAAGTGTCCTTCGGGCGAGATGTGATATCCAATGGCAAAAAATCAACCTTAGGATGATGTGCCCTAGACCAGCATTATCTTCTAGTGTGACTTCCCTGTCAACTCTCTGGCACCAACTCTCATCTTCAGCGGCTTCTCTGACCCGCCCCAATTGCTAATTGTCCTGTGCTGGTTAACAAATGGAGAATGAAAACCTCGCAATGATTGCCGAGGAAGTGAATCTTGCAATGCCTACACAACGTAGAGCCAACCCAAAAGCTGTGTCTGAAGAGTTCGCGGTTGGCGAGCTGGGAATTGATACCCAGAGCAGCGACCCCGCTTCCAAGCGAGGAGAATATTTACACGGCACCTCTTGGCTTCACTTTGGCACGCAGAGCGCACATTCAAGCAGCAAACCCCGAATCAGCGGCTCTGCCCCGAATGAGAGGAAATATTCGCCCTTCCGACGCTGGGTGGGGATGTTGGCCGCGGACCGGCTCGTCCCTCGGTCCGCCCCGGCTTTGCAGGCACAGGGAGACAAAAAAACCGTGGGAGCTGCTCGGAAAGGAGTCGGAATACTCGGGAGCTTCCAGATTCCCTCACCCCAAGATTACTGGCAAACACCGCTCCGCTTCGGACGCTATTTAAAAATGTTGGGAGCCGCGGAGGACGGCGGGTGCCTTTTTCGGAGACTGATGACGTGTGGGAGACGGAGCGGAGACAGCAAGAGGCAAGTGATCTTGTTTATTCTGTGCTTTTGCGTGTGTCAGAGCGGGGCTGAAACCCTCCGCTACTCTCTGCCGGAGGAAATGGAGAGGGACTCCTTTGTCGCCAATATTGCAAAGGACCTGGGGGTTCCTGTGAGCCAGCTCGCGGCTCGCAAGGCCCGCGTTGTGTCTGAGGGGAGCGAGCAGCTTTTCCGTCTCAATCAAAACACCGGAGTCCTGACGGCAAAGGAGTCGCTGGACCGAGAGGAGATCTGTCCGCAGAGAGATACCTGCACGCTCGTCTTTAAGATATTCTTTGAAAATCCGCTGCAGTTGATCCGAGGGGAGGTGGAGATTCGTGACGTAAACGACAACTCCCCCGTGTTCCCGGAGAAGGAGATAGTTTTAAAGATTCTAGAAACAGCATCTCCCGGGTCCCGTTTCCCCCTGGAAAGCGCCCAGGACAAGGACGTGGGCAGCAACGGTTTGCAGAACTACAGCCTCGGGTCCAATCCGTATTTCTCCCTCGCTATCGGAACAGGGAAAGACGGAGTAAAATATGCGGAGCTCGTCCTACAGCGCGAACTCGACCGTGAAGAGCAAGGGGAGCTGAATTTACTTCTCACCGCCATCGACGGGGGCTCGCCACCCAGGTCGGGCACGGCTCAGGTCCGGATCGTGGTGCTGGATGCCAATGACAATATTCCGATCTTCGAAAGGGAGGTCTATGAGGTGCGCCTGTCTGAGAACAGCCCCTCAGAGCAACTGGTGGTCAGAGTTATGGCCACGGATCCCGACGAAGGGTCCAACGGGAAACTGCAGTACGCCTTCACCCAGACATCGGAGCGATCCCGGGAGCTCTTCCAGCTGAACCCGGTCACCGGGGAGATACGAGTAGCGGGCAACCTGGATTTCGAGGAAGCAAAAACCCACATGATGGTGGTAAAAGCCACTGATGGCGGGGGGCTTTCTGCGCATTGCAAAGTGCAGGTAGAAGTCCTGGACATGAATGACAATGCCCCGGAGATAACGCTGACCTCTCTCACCGCCTCCATTCCCGAGGACGCCCCGCCGCGTACCGTGGTGGCTCTGTTCAGTGTGCGGGACCGGGACTCCGGGGACAACGGCAGGACAGAGTGTTCGATCGACGGGGACTTGCCATTCAGCCTCACCCCCACTTTTGATAATTATTACGAACTGAGAACAAACGCGGCGCTGGACAGGGAGAGCACGGCGCAGTATAACATCACCATCACAGCCACGGACTGGGGCAGGACGCGGCTGAGCTCTCGGGAAAACATCTTCGTGCAGATATCGGATGTGAACGACAATCCCCCAGAGTTCACCCAGGAGATTTACACCATGTCTGTCACGGAGAACAACAGCCCCATGCTCCGGATCGGCAGCATGAACGCCACGGACGCCGACGCAGGAAAAAACGCCCGCGTGAACTACGCGCTGATGCGGCAGGAGGGCAAGGAGCCTCCCGAGGTGTCAGTCAACGCTGAAAACGGGGATGTTTATATCCTCCGCCCACTGGACTACGAGAAGGTGCGTGCCTTTGAGGTGTCGGTGCTCGCCAGTGACAGCGGTTCGCCGCCGCTCAGCGCCCAGGCGCTGCTACGCGTCGTGGTGCGGGACGAGAACGATAACGCGCCCGTGGTGCTGCACCCGACCCCCGACAGCAGCGCGGCGGGAGAGTTGGTGCCGCGCTGGGCACCTTCGGGCTACCTGGTGGCCAAGGTGGTGGCGGTGGACGCGGACGCGGGGCAGAACGCGTGGCTGTCGTACGAGCTGGCCAAGGCGACGGAGCCGGGGCTGTTCCGCGTGGGGCTGCACAGCGGCGAGGTGCGCACGGCGCGGGCCGTGTCGGAGAGGGACGCGCCCCGGCAGAGGCTCGTTGTGCTGGTGCGGGACCGCGGGCACCCGCCGCGCTCCACCACCGCCAGCCTCGCCGTCGCGTTGGTGGACGGCTTCTCCGAAGCGCATTTACGGGTGAGCGAGGAGGCACCGGCCGCTGATCCCGACGGGCCGCTCACCCTCTACCTCATCACCTCCCTGGCCTGCGTGTCGGCGCTGTTCCTCGCCACCGCGCTGGCCGCCGTGGTGGTGAAGGTGCGGCGGGCCAAGCGGAGCGAGACGGAGACCTTGCCCACGTTCCCGACGATAGCCACGGAGAGCAGTGCGGGCTCCCTGCCCCGCAGCTACCTGTACGATGTCTGCTTCGCCGCCGGGACCGTCAACAGCGAGTTTCGGTTCCTCAGACCCCTCTTCCCCTGCTTCCCCGCCGGGCTGCCTCCCGGCCCGGGCGAGCAACGGAGCTCAGTGTGCTCGCAAGATGTGGCAAACCTCGGGGAGGAAGGCGACTGGGCTGCACAGGTGAGGGACCTGCCCGCGGGGGGAGGATAGGGGGATGTGTCACATCCTGACAGCAAGGAAGTTGCTGAGCTGCTAGTGGAGGGGTCCCTGTGGCGGGAGGAGAAGTTAAAGGGGGGGTCTCAGAGCCGCTGGCGGTGCCTCCCAGGAGGATCCTGCGGGGTTCAGCTGCTTCCCATATGCTGACTAACCTCGCCTCTCTGCATTACAGAAGCATGGGATAGTTTGGCTTGGAATGGACCTTTAAGGACCATGGAGTCCAAACTCCCCTGCAAGGAGCAGGGACATCTTAAACTAGATCAGATTGCTCAGAGCCCCATCCAGCCTGACCTTGAATATTTCCAGAGATGAGGCATCTCTCACCTCTCCGGGTAACTGCACCCATATCTATGCTTGCGTTAAAGCAAGTCTTCAGTGTCACTGCAAAGGGGAGCAGCTGGACAACGAGAAGGTGAGAAGTAGAGGTAGAAAATGTGTCTCCATTTTGGATCCTGTCCAAGCACTGTGTGGAGCCAATGGGGAGCAGGAATGTACCGCTTCCAGGGACACATCCTCCCTGAGGCGGCATCAGTAGGAATGCAGTGATCCTGTGCAGTGTCAGATGAGACTGCGGGGACAACTGTGCAAAGGGGTGTCACTTCACTGACACTGTCCCCTGCACTGCTGTTAGGAGCTGGTGCTCGGCGCTGCCGAGTGCCATTCACCCGGGTGATGGTGGTAGTGCTGAACTCAAGCTGCTCGAGGCTACGGAGGTGAGTACCTCTGCCATTCAGTTCCCTTTTATTTTTTGTGACTTGCATGAACGGTATTGGTGTGGTTATCGGGACTTTACAATGCACCCTCGCAGTCTTTTTCTGACTCAGCCGGGTGCTCCCAGGCAGTACCAGCACTCTGTGAACTCAGAGTGAGTCACATCTGAGCTCCTGTTAACTTCCATGTGTTGAAAGAGTGTGGGGGACACAAGAGATGATCATTGAAACTCCTCACTCTCTCACTGAGTCCAAGTCACCTCTAATACCGTCTTAAGTCACCCCTTAACATTTTAGTGTTTTATAACCACTTGGACTCACTTTACTGCAGGTTTTCAGAACCGCAGTAGCTTCAGGGCAGACAACAACCCTTCTTGATACATCAACATTAAACCACATTTACTGTTTGTGAGAAAGGGGTTTTTATTTGGGGCTCTTACCATCTTGAATTACTCCCCGAGAATCATAAAAGTTTTGCAGTAGTGCCTTTGAGTTGTCCACAGTGGAGGTTTCTGACTTTAGATGTTGCCTGTTCAGGTCGGAGACCCACCAGCCTCCTCTTTGGCTCTGGGTAGAGAAGTGTCACACAGGCAGTGGTGTAAGACATGCCCTCCAAGCTTCTCGATGATACCTGCTTCCCTTCAATGCCCAAAAGACAACCAGTCTCTCTGTTCTTTGCAGGGCAGAGGCCCCCTCTCTGAAGACACAGGACCCGGAGCTGCAGAAGCAGCTTGCACTGCAAACGGGGGGCTGGGGTTAAATGTCACTTCTGATCAAAACCCCTGGCTCAGCCATCAGTAAACGAAGAGAGACAAGTACGTCTGTCCTCCCAGGGAAAAGAGAACAAAGAGACCAAGCACCTCCCTAAAAGGTACCAGGGAGATGAGGTCTTCTCTGTGAGAGAGCAGAAACACTCTCCTCTTGAGCAGTATTTTATTTACGTAGGTATTTTGTAATTGTGATGTCAACGGAGGAGGAGGACTGTGTTGCATGCTGATTACACAATAATGTATGATTGTGAAAGTGCTATTGCTTCTACATCTTAAGGGGAAACTGCAGCAGATCTTCAGCTTTTTCCTATGCCACCATTTCTATGGGATTTTTTTGTGGGTTTTCTTTGTTTTTATGGAGAGAGCTCTGTAATAATGTCTTTTTTTTTTCTCTGTTCAATACTAGGCCAAACAAATATTAAGCAAAACTGAGTGGTGCTTGCAAAGGAATTTCTTAATAACAGGCAGAAGCTGTTTACATTAGAAACCACTGGCATTGGCACACTTGGAAGGAGTTTACAGGCTCTCCTTACTGTAAAGAGTGGGCTTTGAGCAATGTGCTTTTTTTTTGTTTTGTTGGGGAGGGTGTTGTTTGCTTGTTTGTTTTAATAAGGTAAAATTGAAATTAATATTTAAGGATTTTTTAGTGTAAAGTAGAAGACAATTAAAAATACTGCTTGTGGTTTTAGAGTAAATCACTCTGAACTGTTAACAATTAACTTAGGGCACTGTAGAACGTAGGTCTTCAAGAAGCTTTCTGTTTTCTTTTTCTTCGTTAATAGGTATTGATCTATAAAATAATGTGACATTTCCTGTCGCTAACACATTTTTAAGAGTTAGATGCCTGCTGACAGAATACAATAAAACCTATTTGAAACTCCCCCGGGTGAGTGTGCTGTCTCGAGATTGCTTGTCACAGTCATCGCTGAGGAAATAGCCACCTAAGGAGCAGGATTTCAGGAATAAATCCGTGCATTTGGAGTGGATTTTATGCAGGGGAAATCAGAACCACCTGGGAAATAGGTCGTTCTCAGAAGCCGGAGCAAGGTGGAGGGGGATTTTAGGAGCCAGGTTGGGGGCCGAGAGATGTTGCTCTCAGATTGAGGGGAACTGAGCAAACAATCTTGGTCCATTCCGAGAATTTCTATGGGGAGCATCATGACGATTTCTGACGTGGTTAACGGACCAGTTCACTTGGTTTGTTGGACGCCTGTAACAATACACAACTTTTTTTAGCTAAACAACCTGAAAGTAATTTATTCAAATCGTTATAATGAGGCACGTTAGAGGGGGTAAAGAGAGGAAAAGAAACCCCTACAACCCCCAGATTTAAATAAATCTCTTTTTCAAATAAAAGACAAACAGAGATATTGCTTATTCAAGCGGTGGCCATATTTGAACAGGGTTGCATGGACAGTTAAATCTGAATTGCTCGACCTCGGAAGAGAGAAATCGAGCCGTTAATCTCTACTTTCCAGGCTTTGTGCTGGGAAATCTTCGCGTCCTTTCGCAGATCGGCCGCCTGGTGCCACTGCTGACCGCGGAGGCTCCACGCATCTCCCGGTTTCCATCTCCGCCGCCCCCGGGATTCGGGTGGGCGGGGCTGCACCATCTCAGACTGCTCCGTCCGGGGGTCTGCAGGCTGTATCGGCAGCTCCATCCAGCTCGCAGGAGGGGAGATCGGGTCGCAGGAGGAGAATGAAGCTGAGGAAGAGCGAGGAGCCGCTCCCGGGGCGAACGGTGGCTCTGTTCCTTCTCCTCTGTGTCTCGGGGATGAGAGCAGAAATCGCTCGGTACTCTGTGCCCGAAGAGGCGGAGAGAGGTTCCTTTGTGGTGAATATCGCTAAGGATTTGGGACTGACCGCTGAGGAATTATCGGCTCGTCAGGCGCGACTCGTTCCTGATGGAGAAAAGCAGTATTTACAGCTGAACCAGCACACAGGGGATTTGGTGGTGAGAGAGCAGATGGACCGGGAGGAGCTGTGCGGACAGAGTGAGCCTTGCCTGGTGCGTTTCGAGGTGCTGCTGGAGAACCCACTGCAGTCCTTCCGAGCTGAGGTAAGACTCACCGACATTAATGATCATGCTCCTGTGTTCTTAAATAAAGAGATAGTTTTAAAGATCCCGGAATCTGCAATGCCAGAGACTCGATTTTTGTTGGAAAGCGCTCAGGATCCAGATGTGGGGAACAATAGTCTTCAGCATTATAGTATCAGCTCCAACGAGTATTTCCATGTGTACACCCGGCGGCGAAATGACGGCAGGAGGTACGCCGAGCTGGTGTTGGATCGACCCCTGGATCGGGAGCAGCAGGCAGAAGTTGCTTTCAACATCACTGCTGTGGATGGTGGGACTCCACCGCGCTCTGGTTCAGCCTTAATCCGCGTGGTAGTCCTAGATATAAATGACAACATCCCAGTATTTACTAGGAGTCTGTATAAAGTCTCCATTAGGGAAAATAGCTCCCAGGATACCTTAGTGGTGGTGGTGTCTGCTAGCGATTTAGACTCAGGAACGAACGGGGAAATAACCTATTCAATTGTTCAAAATTCAAAGGAAAATTTCGAGACGTTTCAAATAAATCCAGAGACAGGCCAGATTCGACTCAAAAAGCCTTTGGATTATGAAGAAACAAAGACCTATGAGATAGACGTCCAGGCAACAGATGGAGGGGGCCTATCCGCGCACTGCAAGGTGGAGGTGCAGGTGGAGGACGTGAACGACAACGCCCCCGAGGTGATCATCACCTCCCTCACCAGCACCCTCTCGGAAGCAGCCCCGCCGAACACCGTGGTCGCTCTCTTCAACGTGCGGGACCGGGACTCGGGGGACAACGGCAGGACGACCTGCGAGCTGGCGGGTGAGCAACCTTTCAGCATCTCGCTGCTGGCAGCCGACGCGTACGCGCTGGTGACATCGGAGGCACTGGACCGGGAAGAGGTGTCAGAGTATAACGTGACGGTGCGAGCCCGTGACCAAGGCTCCCCCGCGCTTTCGACGTACAAGACACTGCTCGTGCGGCTCTTGGATGTGAACGACAACGCGCCCACCTTCATCCAGGACATTTACACCATGGTGATGAGTGAAAACGAGCCGGCGGGGACGAGCCTGGGCCGCCTGAGAGCCACAGACGCTGACGCGGGAGAAAACGCACATGTGAGATACGCAATAGAGGCACCTCCACCGGGCACCCCCGTCACGGCATCGTTCGTGTCCGTGGATGCGGAGAGTGGAACCGTCCGGACATTGCGCCCACTGGACTATGAGAAGGTGCGTGCCTTCGAGCTGGTAGTGCGCGCCAGTGACGGCGGTTCCCCGCCGCTGAGCACCCAGGCGGTGCTGCGAATCGTGGTGCAGGACCAGAACGATAACGCGCCCGTGGTGCTGCACCCGCCCTCCGGCAGCAACCCGGCGGGAGAGCTGGTGCCGCGCTGGGCACCTTCGGGCTACCTGGTGGCCAAGGTGGTGGCGGTGGACGCGGACGCGGGGCAGAACGCGTGGCTGTCGTATGAGCTGGCCAAGGCGACGGAGCCGGGGCTGTTCCGCGTGGGGCTGCACAGCGGCGAGGTGCGCACGGCGCGGGCCGTGTCGGAGAGGGACGCGCCCCGGCAGAGGCTCGTTGTGCTGGTGCGGGACCGCGGGCAGCCACCGCGCTCTGCCACCGCCACGCTCGCTGTCGCACTGGTGCACGACTTCTCCGACGCCTCCATGCAGCTCGACCACGATCCTGCGAGCAGGCAGCAGCCGCAGGTAGCTGAGGAGGACCAGCTCACCACCTACCTCATTGCCTCCCTGGGCTGCGTCTCGTCACTCTTCCTCCTGTCCGTCATCGGCTTGGTGACAGCCAGGCTGTGCAAGGCTCGCCTCCGGGCACACCTTTCACCTCCCTCTGCCAATTGCTACGCGGATGGAGATTTCGCCAGCGACGGCGTGGACGTGGGCGGGATGGGCACTCTGTCACCGGCTTACCGCTACGAGGTGTGCCTGACCACCGGCTCGGGGAGGAGCGAATTTCAGTTCTTGAGGCCCGTCCTGCTCAGCCCGCAAAGCAGCGCTGAGACGGGGCCAGACAAAGACGAAGATCCGCTCTGCAGCTCGCAGTCCGCCTGCGAGAGGGAAGTCTGTGCGGGCAGTACAGCCGCTACTCCCTTTCAGCCACTGGGCTGGCCGGTCGGCGGGCACGTCCATGCCTGAGCCGTACTGGGAGGAACTTCCCTACCCCGTCCTCAGCCTGACATTCCCCAGTAGCTGTAGTGCCATCCTCTGCTGTTCCAGGCGTGCTGGACCTGCGGAGGGCTCGTGACGGTTTCTCCGTCCGGGGAAAGTGTCTCAGTCCCTCCGGACAAAGTCTCTGCCCCACGCTGCCCTGAGAAACGCCTTGTGCCGCTCTTACCGCTGCGTTCCTCGGAGGTCACAGACTCGCCTGTCGTTAGAGGAGCGAGCCCTCCAGACCGCGGGCTGCGGACAGCGAGGAGCAGGGACGGACGCGGAGCAGCCGCCGGCTCTACTTGTACGCTGAACCTCCACGAAGGGCTCCCGCCGCTGCTCCCGGGCATTTTTATCCCCACTTTGATGTGCGCGCGTCCTGCCCCGGGCTCAGCCGCGGGCGAGCGGCGGCACCGCGCGTGTGCGCGCGTGTCCGTGGGCCGGGCCGAGCGGCAGCGCGGGCAGCGGGCGGCGGCGGGCGCAGTCCCAGCGCGCACCGCTGGGTGGTGGTCTCGGCT
>NW_020885115.1:0-17430 GCF_003945725.1 Corapipo altera
GGCAGCGGCGGCGGAGCCGTCCCGGGGCTGCCCGTCCCTGGTCCCCGTCCCTGGTCCCTGTCCCTGGTCCCTGTCCCTGGTCCCTGTCGCCGCCCGGCCGCGCTCGGTGCCCGCGGGAGAGCCCGCACCGGGGAGCGACGGCGCTGCCCGGCCAGCCCGGAGCCGGGGCGGGGCGCTCACCGGGACAGGGCCAGTCCGGGCCCCGCCGGGGCAGCACCGAGCGCTGGGACCGGGACCGGGCCGGGCCCCGCCGGGGCAGCGCCGGGGCCGGGACCGGGAACGGGCCCGCCGTGTCCGCCAGGGGGCGCTGCGCCCACGCTGGCCGCTGCGCCCGCGGCACCGGGAGCGGCACCGGGAGCGACACCGGGATCCCGGCAGGGCCGGCACCGGTAGCGGCACTGGGAGCATCACCTTGTCGGACTTTGCCCTCTCTTTGATCCCTCATCCTCCTCCACAGTCTCCAATTCTCCGGAGGCATCCAGCTCTAGGATACAGCCAAACCCCACCTTCAGTCCTTCCCCTCCCCACAGCATAGCCGGCACCTCAACCAAGCCCCTTCCCCTCCCCTCTCCATCCTCTCCTAAGCCCACAGGTCCCCCCATCTGCCTTCCCTCCCACCCCATCAATACCACAGACCCCCATGCCAGTGCATGGGAGCAGAGCTCCCACCCAGAGCCTCTCCCAAGGCTGCACATCCTGCTCTTCCCTCGGGTGTTCACACCTGCCAGACAGTTCCAGCTTACCGCGGCAGTTCCCCTCCCCAGTACCCGCTGCCAGACACACAGAGCAGCGGCTCAGAGCTGCCCCTCCCTATGCCATGGCCATGCTCTGTGGGCAGAGATGGACACATGCTGCTCCCCTCCCTCCCAAGCCAACGGGCACCCATGCCCAGGACTGAGCAGAAGGTGCCTGACAACCCGCCAGAGCTGCGGCTCTGCCATCTGTGCCAAGGTCACAGGAACACATGAGCTGCCAGACTGGATCCGACCCGCATCCACAGCATCTGCCACCCCGTCTCCAGGAGCAGCCACACTGCAGCGAGGACGAGGAATTCTGCAGGAAGCAATTATGAAGGAACGTCTTCCAAAGCACTGAATGCCCGACGGGGCTGGCTACAGGGACTGGGCTGTCAGAGCCGACCTGTCAGGGACACCTCAGGCACACATATCTGCCTGGGCAGGGAACCAGGGCAGAAGGCTCGTGAGCTCCTTCCCACCACGCCTGGCACAGCTCTGTGCTCCCAGGGATGCAAAGTTGTTCCTACAGGGAGACAGGACTGTCTATATTCATCCCTTCCCAAATCCTAGGTTTAACGTGTACTCCGACAGCACCAGATGGTTTCCCTTCCACATGAGTCTCAGCTTTTTTAAATATTCTGGCAGGTTCTGGCTGTGAGGTGTTGCTGAAGCACAGACTGTCTGCTGGAGAGATGATGCACCACATGCTGCCCACCAAGGTGGGACCAGACATGCTGGGTCCCCCTGACAGGGTCTGTCTGACCCACCCCTGTGACCTCCCCAACTCTCTCCAGTCCTGTGCCCTCCCTGCTGCTCCAGCTTTTCCTCCTCCAGTGACCCCATCCAAAACTCCCTTAAGCCTATTGAGAAAGACAGAGAGTTCTCCTCAGCTGATGACGTCCTCGTCCCTCGATTCTCTGCAGTTTGTCACCACCCTTCTTAAAGCCAGAATGCAGGCACAACACTCACCTGGGGCCTCCAGCATCCCAAAAAGAAATACAGGTACAACACCTGTCCTTCTGCATCCCAGTAAGACACTGGTCCTTACCACAGTAATGGCACAGTGGTGTCTTTACCTAATTAGGCTGTTTTGTGGCACAGATTTCCATCGCTCTGTGCACTGATATGTGCACTGACACGATCCCCTCTGCATTATTCCTACACCTGAAATAGACTAAAATGGAGCCTCAGTGCCAAGTTCTGAGGCCAAGGGCTGCGGGGCACCTGCACCCACGGACAGGCTCAAACCCCACCAGGTCTCGGCAGCACGTGGGCTCTGGCTGCCCCAGCCCTCCACCAGCGGAGGAACTGCTCCGAGAACAAGACCAGAGGCCACCAGAGTTTGGAGACAGCCACCACCGAAACGCCCCACACGCCTTCACGCATCTCTTCTCCAGCAGTTCATGCCACGAGCACACTGGGTTGGACTGGTGCTGCGTGTGTGTCTAACGCAAATGACAGGTGACAGCTCACCCACACGGTGGGCAGCAGCTCAGCTGGAGCTACCAGAGCCATGCAGGGCTCCAGAAGCATCTCCAAGAGCCAGGAAGTAACACGGACATCAGGCTTTGGCAATCTGACCCATGGCAGGTGCCTGGGGATAGAAGCAAGTTGGTCTCCTACCAGCACTTCTGTGAGTCACATGCATGGTGCAAATATTATGGCACGAACATCTGGCTGAAATTAACATAATCCATGAAAGCCTCAACAACAGCTGCACGGGAAGAGTTCGAGAGCCAGGGAATTTTCCAGTGCTGGCTGGTGCTGGTGGGACGTTCAGGGTGGAGCTCCGAAATGGAAAAGGAGTCTGAACCACGGTCAAATGCTCCACTGCGCTCCTCCAGACCCATTGGCACTGGTATCCCTGTGCTCCCCCAGACCCAATGCACTGGTATTACTGCTCCCCCAGACCCAACAAGTATTGCTGCTCTGGAGTCTGCAGATATGCAGGTTGTGCTGTCAGGGGGATGCCCAGCCAGGAGGGTGGGACACCTGCACTCATCATCCCTCCTGGGTTTGGAAGTACTGTCCGTCTGCAGAGGGGCCTGAGTCTGGGGACCCCCTGCAGCCCCACACATCCTTTGTGAACGAGGGACTGGCACTGCCTCGGTGGCCAGGGATGAGGGATGAGGTTCCCAGTACAGGTGGCCCTGCAGGTTCCCAGTGCCCTCACAGTGGGCAGATGCCAGAGGCAGGAGCACACGACAGACACCAGCCAGCCCCAGGCCCTACATGCTATCGGGGCTGCAAGTGCCTGAGGCCGACAGCCCCGCACAGAACGTGCAGGGGGAGAGACCGTGGGCAGGGGACCAGGCTGAGCACCAGAGCCAGGAACAAAATCAGGACAGGGTGCAGGACAGGTGCCCGCCCCATGTGATCAGGCTGTGGGGCACCCAGAACCCCCAGCACACGCCGTGCAGCCGGAGCAGGAGGGCTCCGTGCAGTGCCACGGACGGAGCCCCCGCAGCTGCAGGAGGACCCCGAGCACTGTGCCAGGACAGTGCTGGAGCTGCCGGGCTCTGCAGACCAGCTCCAGCTGGCTCGGCCATGCATCAGGAATACTGATGAGGCTCTGCCAAACCGGAGCGTCCAGGGGCGCAGGCTCGGCGACCCGGCCGTGGGGTGCAGCGCCGCAGCCCCCGCAGCCCCGCGTCACAGCCCGCGCTGCCACCGCGTCACAGCACCGTCACTCGGAGGCGGTGGAGGGGGCCAGGCCCTGCCTGCTGCCCCATGGGGCGGGACAGAGCCGCCCTCAGCCCAGGCAGGAGGAGGGAGAAGGAGGCGGAGGCGTTCCCTGGCCCTGAGCAGGGGGACACGTTCACACTGAGTCCTGCGACAGGCTCTTGGCTCAGCTGTGGGGCTCAGCACCCAGCACAGCCAACACTGCCATGGGGCTCAGCACCCAGCACAGCCATGGGGCTCAGCACCCAGCACAGCCAACACTGCCATGGGGCTCAGCACCCAGCACAGCCAACACTGCCATGGGGCTCAGCACCCAGCACAGTCATGGGGCTCAGCACCCAGCACAGCCAGCACTGCCATGGGGCTCAGCACCCAGCACAGCCAGCACTGCTGTGGGGCTCAGCACCCAGTACAGCAGCACCACACACCACAGAGCTCCACTGTGGTAACCCTTTCTGGTCACCTCAACCACCCCAACAGCCTTCTCTGGTCACCCCAACCACCCCATTCACAAGAGACAATGTCCTCACCCTCTCCACTGCCAAACCCCTGCCTGCCCCTCAACCCTTGCACATGCCAAGGGTGTTGGGACGAAGACATGAGGCACTGCTTCAGGTCCAAGGTCCATGCAGGCCCTCACTGCCAGCTGGACCCCCGTGCCCTGCCCTGCTCCTGCCCCGTGCTCCCTTCTCAGCATACAGCCCCAGGTTTGACACCTGACGGGCTGACTGACTTTTCAAGGCAAGAGGTGCCTCAGAGCAGTTTGTTCCCCCCAGTTTCCAAGGAGAGGAGGAACGGGCCCAGCCAGCAGAGAGTTAACACCAGCTGGGAAGTAAACAGCAGGCACAGGAGAGCCGACTCCAGCACCAGCTCCCTCCCTCCTCCCACACTGCGCACCCCCAGCTCGGGTCCTGCAGCAAACCTCGAGCAGCTGATGAGGAAATTGCCACCTTCTCCCCACCCCGGGATGCAGCACTGAAGCAAACGCCTCCCTCCCACGCACGTGAGGTCATGCCCATGTCACCCAAACAGGGCACGGCCTCCCGCGCAGGGACAGCCACGCTCCTGCCCACCAAGGACAGAAGCTGAGCACCAAATCGCTGCCAGCCCCCTGGTAAGGGCAGCCGTGCCATGGACCCTGTGAGGGCAGCTGTGCTGCAGATCCTGCACCCACACGCTGCAAGACAGATGTAGAGATGACAGTTCCTAAGCCATTCCAGACCCCAGTGCCACAGGGAAGCCCTGGAAGGTAACGCTTCAGGGTGTTACCTGTGGGGTGTAATACAAGATCAAGGCAGCAGCGATCACTTCTGCTCCTCAAGCCACCCCCAGGCCCTTCTGTGAACAGGAACATTCATACCAGTACCCTGACTAAATGTGCAGGTAGTCTGGTACCTGCACTCTGGGGCATGGGCAGTCCTGCCGTGCTGTCAGCCACACCAGGCTGCTCCCAGGCACAGGGCTGTCCCCAGGCACTGGGATGTTCCCAGGGACAGGGACATTCCCACGGAACCGGGCTGTCCCCAGGCACCAGGATGTTCCCAATTCCCAAGCTCCTCACTGGTGATACTCCAGCAATGGCTGCAGGTACAAGCAGCCTTAGCATAATTAGGTCAGACATCGGGAAATCTCCCCGGGATTTTGAAATCCAAAGACAAAAGACCATGTGAAAATTTGGTCAGAGGACTAAAGGAGACCTCTTCTGGTCCTTGAACCTCACCCTGGCTTTAAAATCCCTCCCATAATGATCATTTAAACAGTGAAAATCCTCCACCTTATTCAAAAGGCAGAGGAGGAAAGGAGAAAAGACAAGAAAAATAGCAACGGGGTGAAACTAAGATGTGAACAGTGCAGCAATGGGACACAGAGGACAGAAAAATCCATGTGGAGGTTGGAAGGAGAACAGGGCCTCCTGGGCAGGAGATGGAGGAAGCTGGAAACTCTCTTCTAACTTGATAAGAAGGCAGAGACCCCACAGCAGCCTGCAAAAGATGGCCAAGGAGCTGTCCTTTGGATATGGTCGTGGAGCTCCTTCAGACATGCCCGTCACATTCGCATGTCCAGCAGACACAGGACATTCCTGCACCCACATGCAAACCCCCCGACCCACCCCAGCAGCAGATGGAGCCTGAGCCCCCCAAGCCAAGTGTGCACTGACCAGACAGACAGACAGACACCTGTCCTCAGGTCCTTCTGGCTCTGCACACACGGCATCGCAGACACCAACGACACGCACAGGAACTCTGAGAAGAGCCGACCCCCAGCAAATGGTAGGACTGGAGAGACACTGAGCTCTGTGGAAAGCGGAGAAGCCCAGAGCCCCAAAGGGATGTTCCCAACAGTGCTTCCCAAAGCTCTCTGAGATCGCTCCTCCCTCCCTGGAAAACATGCAAAACAACCAAAGCCACGAAAAGGTCCTGTCCTTTCGCCCTGTTCCCTCAGGCATCTGCTCAGGAACAATAGAGGAGCAAAGGAAGTATTTTCAAAACACTAGCTAAAAAGCTACTGAGACTGACAACAACACGAGATGCTCACGTGGGCCTGAGCACCCCAACAAACGCTGTGCTACTGCTGCTCCCACCTCGTCATCCTCCTGAGGCGAGCGTGGTGACTAATGGCATCCACACAAGGGCAGAGATTGTTTTGCCACAAACAACGAGAGTCAGCGGTGAGAACAGCGTTAGTAATCCCCCTGTATCCCACCTGGAGCAGGGGATTGCAGCACTCCAGCCACCAACAACCTTCTCCTGGAAACCCAACCAGCTTCCTCCCTGTGGACAGGCCCCAGACCCCATGGCAGAGCTTCAGTGCTCACAAATAACGGATTTAGAGAAGGAACATTGGGGACATTAAAGAATGGAGATGTCACCTGGCACGTGACACTCACCTTCACAACAAACGCTGTAGGTGAGAACATCCATTTCAATGAACCCACTCACACAGCAGGTGCTGTCCCCAGGGTCTGGAGGAGATGGAGCCAGCCCCAGCCCATGAGGGTCCTGAGCCAGAGCCCCTGCTCCAGGCTGGCTGAGGGTTTGGTGTTTCCTCCTGCTCCCACTTTCGCACAAGGGCTCCAGCTCTGACCCCTGGAGCTGCCCCACGCTGTGGAGCACAGAGCCCTGGAGCAGCCTCCCCCTGCCATCCACCTCCAGCACTGCTCACCTTTGCAGACCCCGGAACCCCAGGGAGCTGAGCTCTGGCAAACCTGGCCATTTTGGGTTCCTCCCCGAGGCCTCTGCACAGAGGCCAACCACCAACCACAGGCAGCAGAAAAACCCAGAAACCGAAAGCCACAAGCCACAGCCAGAGGGTGGGACGGAAGGTCTCACACCTGGCCCTCTGTTCCCACCATCCCACAAGGCCCCTGCTGCAGCCACAGACGCCTCAGCCTGTGTGGGCTCGTGCCCCCAAAGGGGAATGAATTTCACGTCCCACCCCAGGGACCCGGGGGGACCAGTCCCCGCGTTGTTCTGCCCAGCCCACACCCCCGGCCTCGCTGACCCTCTCCTCGTGTCTCCCCACCAACGCCGAGTCCTGACAGGGCCCGAGGGGCCCCCACTGCCTGACCAAGTCCCAGCACGGCCCGAGGGGTCCCAGCTCCCTGACCGAGTCCCAGCAGTGCCCCTGCCTGACTGACCACTGAGAGCACCAAGGGAAACCTCAACCCCCCACCAGCACTGACACCAACTTCCCCTGTGGCTGGGGCAGAAGGGGATGGTTTTGGGCACCTCACACCACCCTGGATCCAGCAGGGGGAACCATTCTTGATGACTTTTCTGGGAACTGATACAAACACTAAATGCTCTCAGGCAAGGACGGATCCCCAGAATTCACCCAAACCTGCCCCAGTGCAGTTTGCATTCACAACTACACACCGAGGCCCCAGTTCTTACTCCACACGCCTCATGTTGACCCTTGGCTCTTCCAGTTCCTTCCTCAGGTCACTCTGGCCTAACCCAAATACCACAAAGAAGCCTCAAAATGTTATTAAATCATTAGCACCTTTCACTAATCCCTCTGCTCAGAAGCTGTTCTCAGTGTCATGGAAAGCAGATCCCATCAAACCACGTCACTCGGCACTCACTTCCCTTCTTTAATTCTCCACTAATTCGGATTATGTCAGGCACTCCACTGCTTTCCCAGGGATCGATATCAGCCTAACTGTATCCTAAATACCTGAGTCATCCACAGATCCTGCTGAAGGCTGGCACAGCGTCAGCCCACTCCAGCCTTGCTCATCCTCTCACAGCCAGCTCCCAGGGAGCTCTGCAGCCAGCTCCCAGGGCTCCAGGTGCCAGCTGCCCAAAGCTGGGAATCTGAAAACACCTGCCTTTGGCAGCTGCTGTTCAGCCCTGACAAACCATTCCAGAGAAAGGATTCCATCTCTCCGAGTAGAGATGGAGATGCTCATGCTGCACAGCTCCCAATTCCCTGTGTTTCAGCCAGCACAGACAAACACCATAGCTAAAAAAACCATCCCTGTTCCAAATAAATCTCCCAATTCCCAATGGGCACTGTCCAGCTAGATACCAACAGCCACTTCTGTCCCATCCCTTTCTTTTGCTCACTTCCACTCTTGGTCTGTGTTCCATAACACCAACTCTTCCCCTGTTCAGGATCAATCCTGTGCCAGTCCTGCTGTTCAGATGCACCACCCCCTCTGTGTGCCAGGCTGGCTGTTGGCACAGCTTCCCTCATTAACAGGGCTTTGGGTGGTTTGGGCACAAACACAACATTCTTTGAAATTACTGCGTTTGCTATTTGTGTTCTCTCTCCCAAGTCCTGTGGCTCATCATTTTATTGGTCTTTTGGCTTCAGTGACACCAACCTCCAAAATGGAACAGCAATGGGTGAGTGTCACCCAAACACTGTCACCAGGACCACACTGTGCACTCCAGGACCACCCCGTGCATCTCAGGACCGCACTGTGCCCCCCAAGAGCACATTGCACCCCCCAAGAGCACACTGTGCCCCCCAAGAGCACACTGTGCCCCCCAAAAGCTCACTGTGCACCCCAGGAGCAGGGAGCGTGGCCTCCCTCCCTGGGAGAACTCTGTCCTGAGTGGAGGCGCCTGCACAGCTCTGCTGCACTGCTGGAAGGTCAGCAAACAGGAAACCTGCCCGGGCCGGGGACACACAGGGAACGGCCGGCTGGCTGGAAGGAGCCTGGGACCAGGGAAAGATCCAACAGGGCTCAAGACCAGGTCTGGGCTCACGGCAAGCTCTGCCACCCGGCTGGGTGCACGGCTCTCGCCGGCAGCACAGGCCCATCTGCAGCCCCAGAGCTGCAGGGGAGGAAGGTACAGAGCAAGTCAGGGTGTGCAGCAGCCACAGGGAGAACAACACAAACCAAGGAAACCCCATCAGCTCAAAGTGCTGCTCAGGGTGGCAGAAACCAAAAAAAAAGAGAAAGATTTGCAAAAGGACCCTAAAATCCTGAGTGTCTGGGTGATGGAGCAGCAGGTGACTGAAGAAAAGTGGGATCATCAGAAACAAACAATTCTGATTTTAAATCTGCAAGAACAAGCTGCAAGTTCTCACCATTCAGATGAAATCCTGGGATTATTCTCAACAATTCCATGGAAACATTTCCCAGAGAAGCTGTGGCTGCCCCACCCTGCAAGTGTTCAAAACCAGGTTGGACAGGGCTTGGAGCAACCTGGTCTAGTGCAAAGTGTCCTTGCCCACAGCAGGGAATGGAACCAGATGAGCTTTAACATCCCTTCCAACTCAAACCCTCCCATGATTCCATGATTCTGTGAATGTCAGTTCACTGCTCAGCAGCAAAGAAGGTACCAGCCATGACTAGGGGAAGGATGGAGAACAAGACAGGGAATACTCTGATGCTCTCACCCTGACCCACAGTCCTCAGCTTCCCCAGCACTTCTGACCTGGGCCTCCAAAACAGATGGGAGGGAACTTGAAAAGGTGCTGAGGGGGGCTGGAGATGACTGACAGGATAGAACAGCTTCTGCACAGGGAGCCTGGAAAGGAAGATGGCAGAGGGGGAGTGAAGCCTTCCATGCCAGGAGAAGAAAGGAAGAGGCCACCAGGGAACAATTTGTTCACTGTTCCTTCCGAAACAGAAACCTGGGGACACCACATCCAATTAGGCAGGTCCAGAAGGAGGTTTCTTCCCATAAAGCATCACTGTGAAACGCCTCGTCGGGGCTGTGGCAGCACTCAGAGGATGGCTGGTCAAATTCAAGGACAAAAGCTCCGTGCGAGGCTACGGAAACACGAGATGTAGCTTTGGGCTTGGGAATAGTTCTGAGCTGAGAGCAGGAAGGGCACAGCCCGGCCCCGGGGCAGTGGGGCAGCAGCAGAGGCCGGGCTGGGGGCAGAGGAGCCCCTGGAGCCCCCTGGGCAGTGGCAGAGGAGGGGGCTCCCCTCGCCCCTCTCCCCGTGCCCCCCGTGTGCGCACGCCGAGCCGCCGGCAGTGCCGTGGTTGGGGCTGGCACACCATCCCCACGGCAGCCTGGGGCTGCCAAACCCTGCCAAACCCACACTCCCATTGACATTTTCCACGCTCACCCGCCGCATTGGGCTGGTATTTATAGAAGTTTCAGCAAAAGCAATTCAGACACTTCCAAAAAGAAGGCTAGGGAAAAACACGGCAGCTTGGCCAAAGCTGTACATTTTTCCAGCTTTGAGTGAGGGATTGAAGAGCTGATCGACCTCCCAGCTCCGGGCTGGAGCCCAGTGCTCTAGACTTTGATCTGCCAAGCCACAGTGTGCTTTTCTCGGGGCCCAGCAAGTGTTTCCTGCATCTCCAGCCCCAGCATTTCTACAGCAAGATCCCTCTGCTAGAAACAAGCCCTTCCCAGCTGAATCCACGAACTGTGGACTCTGCCCCACAGTTCACCAGCAGTCTCCAGCCTCTGAACTGGGGTGTCACACAGTCTGCACCAAACTCAAACGCACCTTCCCCTGCGCTATATGTGATCCTTTTCCCTGACAGGAAAGCCAGGAAGGGCAGAAATACGGAAAAACAACAGGGGAACAAGGGCTTACACAGAGACTACACGTATCCGTTACACTCCCTGTACCTATGTGATATCTTGGTGTCCAAAGCCACAGGAGCAGGTCCCAGGAGGGGATGGAATCCTCCTCCCTGCTGATCTTCCACCACGACATGTACCCCACCATAAGCAAGATGCTTTGACTGAACCCACCAGCCCAGCACAGCTCTCCCAAGGCAGCAAATACACCGGAGGACTCAGATACTTGTTTTTTGTGGGACTGGACCTGCCTCCATCCCCTGGAGACCACCAAGTTGATGCTCCAAAGGCTGAAGCCCCTCTGCTCTGGAGCCAGGCTGGGAGAGCTGGGGGGGTTCCCCTGGAGAAGAGAAGGCTCCAGGGAGAGCTGAGAGCCCCTGGCAGGGCCTGAAGGGGCTCCAGGAGAGCTGGAGAGGGACTGGGGACAAGGGATGGAGGGACAGGACACAGGGAATGGCTTCCCACTGCCAGAGGGCAGGGATAGGTGGGATACTGGGAAGGAATTCCTGTCTGTGAGGGTGGGGAGGCCCTGGCACAGGTTGCCCAGAGAAGCTGTGGTTGCCCCTGGATCCCTGGAAGTGTCCATGGCCAGGCTGGACAGGGCTTGGAGCAACCTGGGCTGGTGGAAGGTGTCCCTGCCCGTGGAAGGTGTCCCTGCCCATGGCAGGGGGTGGGACTGGATGAGCTTTAAGGGCCCTTTCAAACCAAACCATTCTGGGTTCTATGACCACACCAGCTGCAGTATCCTCCATGTCAGCCCAAGGCATCACCTGAGATGGAAGCAGCAGAAACACCAATGCCACTCGGCCAGGTAAGGCAGCTGGGGGACTTGGGAGAGGTGGGCTGCAAATCCCTGCTGCCCCAGCCCCCCAAGAATGGTTCTGCTCTGCAGAGGCTGTTTTCCTCAGGCAACTCTGCAGGAAGAGGCTCTGCTGAGCCCCACCAGCCCCGTGTCCCCTCGGCACCACCACCCTGCGCAGGAGGCTGTCAGAATTAAAGTGGGTCCCCTTGCAACTCTTCCTCCTCCTTCTCTCGAGCTGAACTCCAACCATCTGTGGTTTAACAGCTCTGCATCTGATCCAGCACCCTCGGCTCTCCCACAGCATGGAGAGAAATCAGCACTTTTAGTGCCCAAGTCACCCAACCTACTTCTCACTCCTACTTCAACCTGAGACCGATGACGAGGAGCCTGGGGGAGCTGACTCGGGTGGCATCACCTCCATCCAAGCCACCTGACACTGTGTTTGCCAACTTCCCCAACTTTTGGATCCCACATCCCCCATTGGTGACAGCCCACTCAGCTGACATGGCACAACCAATGCTGTCCCTTGAGGCACCTAAGTAGGTTCTGCCAGGATCCTCGGGGCGAGGCAGGGGGTTCTGGACACCTTTCTGAGGGCAGGTGCCTGGATTCCTGTGCAAGGGTAGGTGTACATCTCCCCTCACAGACAGACACGATCGTGGGAGTGAACAAGGCCCTGCAGCTCCGAAGGACCAGAGCGCTGCCACCTCAGCCTCACATCTTAATCACAAGATCGTTCTATTTCCATGGAAACAGCAGAATTAGAGACTTCGGTGTAATGACAATTAGCAACATCGGGAATTTAACTGTTAAACCCATGACACTCCCGTCCCCAGTGCCAGGAGAGGGGACGGTGCTTGCCCACACCACTACCCCGCTCCCGGCCACACTCGGGTGTTTGCTCCTGCTTCCCTCAGCAGCCAGTTGGGCTTCCAGGCTCTCCCAGTTGGGTTTCCAGTCTCTCCCAGCTGGGTTTCCAGTTGCTCCCACGTCAGCACGTCAGGAGACAGAAGCTCCCGGCTGATGGTGGCTCCGTCCAGTGCCAGCTTGTCCATTGGCAGCTGATCCTGGGGGACGTGCAGCAATCCTGCTGACCAAGGCTTCGCCGCTGCCTCAGCAGCAGGAAAAGGCTTTATGTGCTCCTGAGTCACTCAGAGAATGGCTCCAGGCACTATGGGAAGGACCAGCCAGTGCCTCCCCTTCTCCTGGCACAGCGAAGCACCGCAGTGGTTCTGGTCAGCCCGAGGACAGTGCAGAGCTGACAATTACCATCGCTGGCACAGGGTACCCTGTCCCACCCCACTGTCATCACTCCACCGTGCAGCCACGAGCCTTTCCTGAAAGCAAGGCTGGGAAGGACTCGGTAGCACCACAAGCCTCCCAAGACATGTGTCTTGGGTCTGCAAAACACCACGGTGAAAGCTGCCATCATGGGAGCATCACCAAGGATGCTGAGGTAGATCAGGGGAGCTCCCTGTGCCCAGCAAGCCCTCGGGTTACACGAATCCATCTCCCAGAAGAGGGGAGAAGAGCTGTCCCTCTGCCTTCTGCTCAGCCAGGGAACTACCTTGAGGGGTCACTGCCCCAAAATCCCCCCTGGGTGCTCCACGTCTTGGCCCTACTGCGGTCAGCAGGACCTTTAGCTGACAGGACCAGCACAGGGAGCCTCTCCTGGACTTTATGCCCAATCCAAGGATTGAAATTGCTTGGCCAAGCTCTGATCATGTACCACCACACGGACCAACAGGCAACATGCTGATGGAAATTTTCCATGGCACGTGCATTCCGCTGCCTTGCCCATGCCTGGACACCTGTGCACGAGCCATGCTCCTGCCATGATTACACCCACACTCCTAAAGCCCTTCCCGGGGGTCAGGACACCAAAGTCCAGCCTCGAGGAGAACAACTTCCCACCCGCAGAAATCCCAGCCCTGCTCTGAGACCGGGGGAAGCTGGAGAGAAATCATTTTCTATGCTGGAGGCTGTGGGACAGGGCAAGCGTCTGCTCCAGCAGGAGCTCACGTGGAGCCATCCCCACCCTTGAGCTGGCAAAGCTCCAGGGCTGAAACTACATCTACAGCTGATCTCCTGTGACAGCCGGGTGTGCTCCAGGCCAGACTCTCTTCCAGCCTCTGAAGAGAACTCCCCGGGGCACAGCTGCACACCTGCCCACCCAGACTGCCTGCACAGACAGGTACCAGCAGGAAGCACTGCTGCGACCCCGGGTCCCTCCTGCTGCTCTGCACAGGAGCCCGTGAGCACCCTGAGCCCCACACTCACCCCCCGAGCTCCTCGTGTCACACAGGCGGCCCCACCACACCACACGTGGGACTGGGGAGTCCCTGCGGAGGGGACACGCTGTCAGGACACTGCCAGGACACCCAGCAAGATTACACCGACCCAGGGCTCACCCCACACCCACACTGGGACCCCGCACCCCGTAGCTCCAGCAGCTGGGGGAAGGCTGGGCTCCTCCTCCATCCTTCCCAATCCTGCCTGCAGCCTGCCCATGCAGGGAGTGGGGGCTGGCAGCCCTGGGCAGGCAGGGCACTGACACCCTCAGCAGGGTGGGACTGACACCCTCAGCAGGGTGGGACTGACAGCCTTGGCCGGGGGGCAGCGGCGGGCACTCAGCTCCCCAGCAGCGCAGTGACTCAGGCGCGGAGCCAGCGCTCGGGGGAGTCTCGGCTGAGTCACAGCGTGGCCGGTGACTCACCTCGGACACGGCGCTGCGGGCCCACGGACGCGGCACATGCGGCCGCTCCAGCTGCGGGTTTGCTCCTGGACGTGCTGCTGCCGGCGGCTCCCCGGGGGCCCCGGCGTCGGGAGAGCACTGACCGGGCAGGGGCAGGGGCATAGGCAGGGGCAGGGGCATAGGCAGGGGCAGGGGCGTAGGCGGGGGTCTCCCGGGCTGCCAGCGCTGCTCCTGACATGCTGACAGGGGCACTGTGCCTGTCCCCAGACACGCAGGTGGCCCTGCTGCGGATCCCTTGCCCTGGCAGATCAGGTGAGCCCTCAGCCTGACCACACCTGCCACCCCCGCTGGCTCCGGGGCCAGTCTGGGGCTCACCCTGTGCCCCACAGACCCCCCCGTCCTTGGCCCCAACACCCCCTGCCCGGGGCATGGGGCAGCCTGATGGCCAGGCTGTGCCAGGAGCATGGCCTGTCATGGAATCAAGGAATCACGGAATCATTAAGGTTGGAAAAGCCTTCTGAGACAATTGAGTCCAACTGCTCCCCCAGCACTGCCAAGACCACCCACCGTGGTGCCATGTCCCCAAGTGCCACATCTACATGGCTTTTAAATCCCTCCAGGGATGGGGACTCCACCACTGCCCTGGACAGCCTGTGCCAGGGCTGGACAGCCCTTTCCATGAAGAAATTTTCCCAATATCCAACCTAAACCTCCCCTGGAGCAGCCGGAGTCTGTTTCCTCTTGTGTGAAGCATGTTCCTGGGTGCAGGCAGTGCCAGGGGACAGGGATGTGCTCCTCGGTGTGGGGGGACCAAGGGGACCTGACCTCCCCACTCCCTCTGACCACTGTGGCCTCCTCACCTAGAGAAAGCCACCCAACACCTACTTCAGCAATAAAGTAACCCAAATTCTCACTGACTGCACTTATTTTAGTGTGACACCTAAATCTGGCAGCACCAACGCGCTCTGGGACCGGCAGAATTAGCTCAAGGAGAGGAGGGGACGTGGGGCTGGGCCAGTGCTCCGAGAGCCCGGCAGGCCCGGTGAGAGCCAGGGACAACAGGGGAGCAGCAGCAGGACCTGGCACCCAGGGAGGAAGGCAGGGACAAACTGGGTTTTCCCACAGAAGCTGTGGCTGCCCCATCCCTGAAAGTGTCCAAGGCCACGTTGGATGGGACTTGGAGCAACCTGGGCTAGTGGAAGATGTCCCTGCCCATAGCGGGGGGTGGAACAGGATGGGGTTTAAGGTCCTTTCCAACTCAAACCATTCCGTGATTCTAAAATGGGGTTTGGGGCTTTGTTGTGGTTTGGTTTTTCATATTTCCGCAATAATTTATCAGACAGCCCAAATCCCAACACTCCATAAAAACACCAGGACAACAATTCTACTAAAAGCCCTGAACCAGCTTGGAGGCGAGTGACATCCAAACTGCCCAAAAAAGGGTAAGAAGTGGGAAGAAAGAGGAGGAAACAGATGTCAATGTGATCTTGAACGCAGGAAGTATCAAAAATGGTGTAGGAAGCTGAAGCCTTCAGGAAAAGGAGTCTGTAACAATGCTGAGAGCAGCAGGAAGCGGCGGTGCAGAGCACGGACCTGCATGGGGGGCACGGCTCCCTCCTGGGCCCCGGGGCTGCCGGGCCTCACACCCAAACACCGGGGAAAAGCAAACACAGACCAATGCAGAACGGCAAAACCATCAACAGAAACAATTCTTAAAATGTCATTAAAACAATGTAACTTTAATTTAAAGGCACAGACTTGAATGCAGTGGTGTGAGGAAGAGTGAGGAAGAGTGAGGAAGAGTGAGGAAGAGTGAGGAAGAGCTAGCTCACACTCCTGCTCATGCTAATTTTTAATAAATATTGAAATAATGGAGACCTTCAGGAATGCCTGGAACGGAGCAAAGTGACCTTGTATCCCCCTGACCCTCAGGCAGTCCTTGCTGACACCAGTCCCTGGGAAGGGGTTGGAGTCAATGGAATTGGATGTTTTAAACAACAACTCACATTACAGCTGATCCCACTCCTCCAGGTGGTTCAGGTGTTGCTGACACAGGGTTGGACTGGATGACCTTGAAGGTCCCTGCAGCCCAAACTGCTCCATGGTTCCACGACACAGACAACTCTGTTCATGTTTCCATGGCCATGTGACTCATTCCCACACGACATTCCCTCTATCAACGAAAACTTTGCAAAGTCAGTAACAGTAAAGACAGTAAGAACTGGCTACAGGACCAGGCTCAGAAGAGCCAGAGATCCAGGCCAACAGGTAAGAGGATTTCAGTGACCCCTGGAGCCATCCCAGTGATGTTGGGAAGCTCCACACAACTGGGAAAATGCTCTTGCTATGTCAGGTCTGAGACAGGCAAACTGGCAAACACCAGGACAGTCAGATCCCCCACCCCAAACTACAGACTACATCCTCTTGGGGCCATTTCCAACACATTTCCAACACCAACGAGGGCGTGACCAGGAACCACTGGTGTGGATTCACCACCATCAGGAGGGGGCAGGTGGATATGCCAGACAACAGAGCTCTAATGCACACAGACCATTGGGGTGGAACAAGATGATCTTTGAGGTCCCTCCCAGCCCAAACCACTCTGGGAGTCCATGAAAAAGAGCAGTCAGGAGGAAGGAGATGGATTTACAGTCCAAACAACTGTGGCTGGGTCAAGTGGGAGCACGCTGCCTATAGTCTGATGTTTTTCATTTTAAGGACACTGGGTAAGGAAGAGCCATAAAAATTCTTTGAAGACCACAGGAAATGAACTCACAAAGAGACTTTCAACGAGCATTATGTGATCAACTTCCCAAAAAGAACATCAAGAGATAAGTGATGATAAAGTGACAGTAAACTTCTCGGAATAATGCTCAGGTAACAAAGTTTTATTTGGACCAATCTAAAGAAACAAGTGAGAAAATGGAACTTTAAACCAGATAAATGCAAATTGGGAATTAAATGGGAACTATCAGCAGCTGGAGGAACTAACGACTGGAATAACTGCCTGAAGAAGCAGTGGTTGGGCTCCGTTCAACGTGTTGCCCAGGAAGGGTGTGAAGACCTCCAGGAGTGGGAGATCCGAGACCTTTCCAGACAGACAAAGCCCTTCCCAACCTGCCTGGATGGCAGTGCTGACCTCGTGGGAGCAGGATGTTGCACTGAGACCTGCCAAGGTCCCTTCACCAGGAAGAGTCAGCCCTTCTCCAGCTCCTGATGGTTTTCAGGCTGAACTACACATTTGTCTGGGAAATGCTTCAGCCAAACAATCTGTTAAGCTGAACAGGGGATGATGACACCATTTACTAGTTCATGATACACAGCCAGTAATGGAACAGACACTCCAGTATCGAAGTCTGTGTTTAAATCCAAACACCCCACACTCCACACAGACCCTCGGGGTCCTCACAGACCCTGAAACCAGGTGACTGAGCTCAACACACTTATGCGTTTTCTCCTCCAAGAGGAATATTTTGGTCTCTCCCCTTGCTTCTCACCACCACAGCCCCCCCC
>NW_020885115.1:17530-20776 GCF_003945725.1 Corapipo altera
CCCCCCCCCCCCCCCCCCCCCAGCTCACAGAACACCACATTGCCTTGTGCAACCCCCTCCCCAGCAACCCACTGCAGCCCTGAGAAGGGGCTGGGCGCCTCTTCCCAAGCCCATTTCTCATTTGCACCAGGCCATGTGCCATTTGGCCTTGATTTTCTCCCAGACTCTCTCCAACTCAATTTTCACATCTCACAGTCTACCAAAGCATCCTTCAGCCAATCCTCTGAGGGAAGCTGTCAGGAGAGGGAAGAGTAGGAAGAGTGACCACAAGTTCTTAGGATTTCTGGGAGGAAGGACAGCAAACTGCAGAGACTCCACCAAGGCAGGCACTGCCCAGAAGGGCTGTGGACTCCCCATCCCTGGAAGTGTCCAAGGCCAGGTTGGACGGGGCTTGGAGCAACCTGGGCTAGTGGAAGGTGTCCCTGCCCATGGCAGGGGGTGGGACTGCAAGGGCTTTAAGGTCCCTTCCAACCCAAACCATTCCATGATTCTATGATTATTGAACTACATAGGCAAGATCCTATCAGAGGTAAATCCACAAGGAAAATAGAAAAAGAGAAAACAAAAGGAGATTACAGAAAGCTGCTGTGTCCCTAAGCAGCAGTGGTGGTGGCATACACTGAAATCACCCTGGTGCAGAGGTAACCAGTGTGGTAGGAAACCAACTTGGCTCACCCGAGCTCCGTACTGGGCTTGGCATGGGAAGGCACACACAGGGAAACTGGAATTGAGGTCAGATTAATAAGGATAAAGACAAAGGAGTGGCAGCCGAGCCTGAGCCCAGAGCAGCTACACAAGGAGTGAGAGGTGACCAGTGATGAACTGCAAAGACCAGAGGTGATTCTGGGGTGCACCAGGGACCAACACAAGAGCACGGGAAAGCTCGGCCTGTTCCACAGGGGACAGAGGAGCCACTGAGAAATGACACTGAGGACTGGGGGGTTAAGCCTTTTTGTCCAAGTTTCTACCACAAAGAGCAAAGAGGGGGCCAGCACAGGCAGAAGCCAAAGAACACACTGGAGTTTCCAGTAAAAAATGCAATGTTGGGTGTTTCACTTGGGCACATGGGGACAGGCAAGGGCTGATGGTTTAAACTGAAAGAGGAGATTTCAGTTAGATATTAGGATGAAATTCTTCCCTGTGAGGGTGGGGAGGCCCTGGCACAGGTTGCCCAGAGAAGCTGTGGCTGCCCCATCCCTGGAAGTGTTCAAGGCCAGACTGGATGGGGCTTGCAGCAACCTGTGATAGTGGAAGGTGTCCCAGTCTGTACTGGGAGAGATGATTGCCCCAAACCAGGTGCAGGACCTTGCACTTGGCCTTGCTGCACTTCATGAGGGTCCCACGGGCCCCCTCCTCCAGCTTGTCAGGGTCCCTCTGGATGCCATCCCTGCCCTCCAGCCTGTCACCTGCACCCCTCAGCTTGCTGTCACCTACAAACATGCAGAGGGTGCACTCAGTGCCACTGTCTATGTCATTAATTAATTAAGATATTAAAAAGCACTGGTCTCAGTATGGACCCAAGAGGGACAGCACTCATTACTGGTTTCCATTTGGCCACTGACTATAACCCTTTAGATATGTCCAGCCAATTCCTCACCAACCCAATAGTCCACCCACCAAATTCACCTCCCTCCAAACTCCCTGCAGTCTCCTGGGAAGGTGTAAGATGTCACTGACAGGCCTTTAAAAGCCGGTCCCTCGTTTCCCAGAAGGACAGACATCCCGACCCCGTGATCTCCCACTGCCCTTTCCCATCCCACCAGGGGACTGCACAAGGTTGCTCCTGCCTCACCTGCAGATTCTGGGCTCTTCTGGACCCTGCCAGCTCCTCCCTCAGGAACCAAACTGGCCTCAATGCCTTGTCCTCATTGATCCCAGCAATTCTTTTATCCTCTTTGTTCTCCTCCTGGTTCTCTACAGCTTTCTTCACCAGCCTCAGACAGACCATCCTCACTCTCCACCTCCAGTGTTGCTGTTTTTCGGGTGTCTCACATGGCTCTGCCCATAGCACCTTCCCTTCTCCCTCCACGCTTCCTCCAGCCTCATGCTTTAATTTAACGCCATCCCTCAGCTCTGGGTGATGATTCATAGTTCTGCCTTTCTATTCCTGGACTGTCTCCTGTCCAAAATGAAGTCTCAGCTTTTTTCCCCTCCAGCACTTCAAGTGTGCACCCACAAGCCCGAGCTCCACATGATTAAAGAGAGCTGCTGCTAATCCCAGCTTTGTCCCCTCTCCCCTCGAGCCCTCGCTGCTCAGGGCCTTGGGACATTGCTCAGATCCTGTCTGAGACTTGAGGACACAACTCAGACAGTAACAGAGCTCATGGATCTTCCTCTCCCTCTCCTCCTCATCCTGGCTGTCCCCAAACCCCTGTGGAGCTCCACAAGCTCCAGTCCCTGGAGCCTGCCTTGTCCCCTGGCCATGCAGCCAAAGGCTCCCAGCATCCACTCAGCATTGACCATTATTGCCCCTTTCCCCCAAAACTGCCTATAAACCATAAAATCCTCCCTCATCCCTATTCAGCCAGAACTCTGCTGCAGCTGGAATTATTTCCCAATCTCTTCAGCAGGCCAATACTCCCTCTGAATCCCACTCCAGGCCCTCCTCTTCTGTCACGTCAACCATGAGCTGCATGTCTTCCCCCTCCCAAATGCCTCATTCCATAACAACCATCCTTCCTCTGCTGTCTCCCTCCCAAACCTGGCAGAAGCTCCACTTCCCAGCTGCTGAATTCCAGCAAACACCTCCCTGCTTCCTCCTGTTTGTGCTTCATATTGAAAAAGCTCTCTTTAAACCACCTGAAATCACTTTCTTCTCCTCTTCCAAAGCTCTTTGAAGCTCTCCCAAGCTCTGTGCCCACCAGGAACACCCAAGTCACGCCAGGGGAGGTGGCTGCCCTGGGAGGTCCATGTCCTGACGCAGCCCCCCGCTGTCCCACGATCTCTGTGCTCCCCACGTGCTCATCAGCACCTGCCTCTCACCTTTAAACCAACTCTGAGCCCCCACGGCAGGGCTGGCCCTGCCCTGTGCTCCCACAGCACCTTCTGCAGGAGGGACCCGGCCAGGTGAGGCTCCAAGGGGTGACTGCCATGAAAATCCAGGAACGGGAGCAGCACCTCCCACCCAATCACTCCCAAGCAAAGAGCCACAGCACTACCAGCCCTGAGCCCCCACCCCCTGCCAGGGACAGGACAGGCCTCAGGCACCCACCACTACCACAGCACCCTGCATGGAAGTGTGTGCTC
>NW_020885115.1:20786-28676 GCF_003945725.1 Corapipo altera
GCTCCCACCACAGCACCCTGCATGGAAGTGTGTGCTCCTCCAGCTCCACCCAGCCATCCACAGGCTGGGGATGGATGGCACTCGCCAGAGCCTGATCATAGAATCACAGAATGGTTTGTGTGGGAAGGGACCTTAAAGCTGAACCTGTTCTAACTCCCCTGCCACGGGCAGGGACACCTTCCACTAGCCCAGGTTGCTCCAACCTGGCCTTGGACACTTCCAGGGATGGGGCAGACACAGCTTCTCTGGGCAACCTGTGCCAGGGCCTCCCCACCCTCACAGGGAGGAATCTCTCCCCAGTCTCCCACCTTTGGCAGTGGGAAGCCATTCCCCCTTGTCCTGTCACTCCAGGCCCGTGTCCAAAATCCCTCTCTGAAGGCCAACTCCCTTTTCCCTACCACAGGAGTCACTGCTGGGGTAAATATCCAACACCTGCCCAAAATCAAGAGCAGGAGCCAGTGTACACCAAGCCTGCTATGGGAGCGAGCATGGGACAGACAGCCCACACTGGCCACCATGGCAACCCGGACTCAGCAGCTCCCAGCCCAGGACTCTGCAGCAGCAGCAGAACTCAGGCGGGATTTCAGACACAGCAGCTGGGAATGAGGCACAGAGCCCCCGGGTTGGAGTGGATTTCATCACCACAGATCACATGGCCAGAACCAGATGTCACACATGACCCCAAGCAGGAATTCCCCAGTGACTCACAGCCAGGACTTCCAGAGCAGAGATGCAGCCCCACGGCAGCCAGACACCCGGCACAGATGCAAACATCCTCTGCCCTCCGCGTGCCACGAGCTGGGGCACTCTGCTCTGCAGGGATATCTGTTTCCTTGGGATTTGGGGGAATTCAGAAGCAGCAGGGTTTGAATGGAACTGGACAGCAGGTCTGAAAGTCACTGGGGCAGGAGAGGCGAGCAGATACGCAACAGGTCTTAATCACACAAACCTCCTTCCAGTTAGGAAGCAGCTAAAATTATCTTGATTTTCAGCTTTCCTGCCCCAGAAGATTCCTTGCTGTCACTACAACACTTCAGGAAACCCACCTGAATAGGCACCCGCAGGCTCTCTGCTCCCAGTCCTGCCCCGAGCTGCAGGCAGCAGCAGGACTGAGACCACAGGTGCCTCTTCCATGCAGGACACTGCAGGAAGGAACACAACAAGTCCTTGGAGACAATGACTTGCAGGAAGTCCTGGAGGAGAATTAAAAAAAAAACCAGATGCCAAAGCAGGAAGGCGAAATCAGAGGAGAAAAGGCCTCCTCCTGCCAGGGAGAGACACAATCGGGCATGGTGTCACTGCCGAGGTGCCCATCAAGGTGCAGAGCTCTGATCATAGGCTAGGACAGCTCTCACATCCCTCAATTCCCAGCAGCCAGGCTTCTGTCAGCCCTTCAGCCCACGGCTGCTCCTCCAGACCTCATGGCCACTGCCCACATCCCCCTCACATCCACACCAGCTGTGAGGGGATTTCAGCCCAAGGGCTGGACACCACTGCCCTGGGCACAAGAGCACCCGGTCCCAAGAGAGGCTCAGGTCAGTGGGATGTCACTGCCCAGACTGCCAGTTGGTGAGGAATGTCCCTAAACTGGAAAAGGCTCTATGCAACCAAACTGTGGAACTCCTAAAAAAATTGGGAGTTTATGGTGGGACAAGGGAGGGCAGAGAGACACCAGGGACATCACACCGACCCACAGCCAGTGCAGGGACACCAGCCAACATCTGCAAACACCCAGAGCATGTCCCTGGCACAGGCACTGGCTCCCGGCTCCTCCCCAGGCACTGACTGTGCTGCTGTCATGGCCAGGAGATCTGGCACACAGAGCTTTGCTGTCAGCTCTCACACAGCTCGGATCAGCACAGTCCAGGCCCATTCTGACTCCTCCCAAAAACCAGGCTCTCCAGCTGTAAGCTTGATGAGGTGAGAGCTGCACCTGGCAAAGGTGCCTCCAGATGAATTCGGCCACAACATAAAACTGCCTAAAAACAGGGGATGTATTTGTCCAAGTGTACTACCCCAGCCATGCTTTGGCTCTGCCCATCACTCTCAGTGGGCCAAGGTCTCCCCTCACACCAGTACCTGCTCCAGGACTCTCCCCAGGAAGATCCTTCTGCTTGTGCCACCCACGCCGAGCAGTGCCAGCCCTGCCAACAATTCAGCCAGGCAACAACACATATGGCAGTGCAGGACACTGGGCTTTCCTTCGCCAGCAGGTAAGGCAGCTTGAGAAGCATTTCCCACTGCCCTCAGGAATCTCTCCTGAGAGTCTTTGCCCCAGGACTGCAGCACCCCCCATCCAAGCCACAGAGAGCACGTGACCAGAACACGAGATGCTGCCAGGGCTGGAGCCCCTCTGCTCTGGAGCCAGGCTGGAGAGCTGGGGGGGTTCCCCTGGAGAAGAGAAGAATCCAGGGAGAGCTGAGAGCCCCTTGCAGGGCCTGAAGGGGCTCCAGGAGAGCTGGAGAGGGACTGGGGACAAGGGCCTGGAGAGACAGGACAAGGGGGAATGGTTTCCCACTGCCAGAGGGCAGGATTAGATGGGATATTGGGAAGGAATTCCTGGCTGGGAGGGTGGGGAGGCCCTGGCACAGGTTGCCCAGAGAAGCTGTGGCTGCTCCATCCCTGGAAGTATCCAAGGCCGGGTTGGATGGAGCTTGGAGCAACCTGGGATGGCGGAAGATGTCCCTGACCATGACAGGGGTGGAACAAGATGGTCTGTATCCCAAACCATTCTGTGGTTCTACAGTTTGCCCAATCTCCCACTTTTGTGCTTTTTTTAACCACCTTTGCATTTAATTTCCAGCAAATCTGGAGACCACAGAGCCAGAGGAGCTCTGCCCCAACCTGCATAGAGAAGGGCAGCACTGTGGGAGCTGTGCAGACGCCTGGGATGCCCAGCTGTGGAGCAGGGATACGCCGATGGCTCTGGAGTTCACGGCTCCCCCACGGCACCCCAGCACCGTGCCTTGCGGTTTCCCAACCCTCGGGATCTCACAGGCACACGTCAACAGGGCAATTCTGCAGAGGTCGTGGAATTAGCAGGAAAAAGCTGGCTAAGCAGAACACTCTCCTTCCCAAAGGGTGTAATTTACTCGAGGCTGATTCAGCGGAGAGAGGACACAGCCAGCCCCGAGTGTGGCCTGGCAGCACGGGACTCCCCGAGCCCACAGGACTGGGGGGCTCCAGCGGGGAGGGTCCTCCTCATCTTCCTCCAGAGGATCCTGCATCAATGGCAACTCCTGCCTGTGAGTTTGCTCTGTGAATCAGCACATCAGGAGGAGCCCAGTTTCAAAAGATGTTGGGAAAGGATGGAGCATGGAGCTGAAAGACTTATGCCGGAACTGAACGGAATGATGAGGTTCAGGTAGTTTAACTCATCAGAAAGAGAGAAGGCAAAGTGACCTCATTAACTGGTACAAGCAGCTTTAAACATAAAAATATCCAGTATCAAAGGAGTCCTTCCTCAGAGAGAAACGCAAAAAATACCCAGGATGTTGGAGATGTCAATTGGAAGAGTGACGCCACTTACTGACAGCAGGATGGGTAAAGATGGAAAAATCTCCTGAAGCACCAGGCCCAGGGCTTTGCCTGTACCTCAGAGAGGCCTTATTTTTACGGCTAAAATCCTGAGGTGAAGTGATCACACCAAAATCCTGGGATGGACTGTTCACACCAAGTGACCCAACAGCCCATCCTGGTCTCACGCCCCACCGAAGTCTGTCCCCGGAGCAATGCAGAGCCAGGACAGCCCCTGCCCAGCAGAGCAGATGTGGAGCTCTGGGATAGCCAGGCTGCTCCCAGCTATCACAGACGTTCTCCAGGGCTTCCCTCACCCCCAGCCTCTGCCAGAGCAGCAACAGCTGGAAATTGTAGAGGAAAGCTTTCCTAAAGTCACCCCACTTCTTCAACTGCAGAAAGGAACCCACATGGCTTTGAAGGCGTGTGGGAGGAGTATGGAGGGATAATGAAGGGAAAAGCACATGCTCTGGGTAAAACTGTGACTACAGAGATTCCTGCTCCCTGGCTACCGAGTCCTCACCACAGCTCAAGCCCTCTCCAAGCTCTCCCAAGGGAGCTGAGCTTTAGGTGGGCTGCAAGGCCTGTGCACGACCATGAAGGTCAGGAAACAATTCCCATGTGGCAAAAGCTCTGTTAAAGGAATCTCACCTACTTCTCCTTATCTCCCTTCCACCTCTCCCTTCTGCCTTCACCACTTCATGCATCCGGAAGACCTCTGTGTAACCATCCTCTCAGCCCTGCACCATGATGCTCTTTCCCTATTCCACCTTCCTGGTGCTCTCTCCCCTGTCTGTCCACGGATCTGTGCTGGCTCCTGTGGCCCCCTGCCACTCGCAGCCCGTCCCTCAGGTAACACCCTGCACAGGGGCATCGCTCGCCCTCCTCAAACCCACCTTCTGGTCACTGCTCAAAGTTTTCTCTAGGAAAGAAATTAAGCACTGTGCAATTACTGTTCTAATTACAAGCTCTATTAATACGGCTCTGTCTGTAGCCTGTCCCAGAGTCACAGCATTCGAGGTCACATTTACTGTGAGCAGGGGCTGCACCAGCCCCACGTTGGTATCATTTTGCTTTATGCAGATATGAAATCTTTGACGGAGCTCAGCAGCTTGCAGCAGTCTCTGAGATTTGGCAAGGGAAGCAGCCTGGGATGAGGGAATCGCTTTTTGCAAGCCCCCTGAAAATCTGTCCAAATTTGGTCGTTAGAAACCACCGAAAACCTCCGGGTCCCGCCTGCGATGCAGCTGACGCTGGAGACCAGCCCGACCTGCCACCCCCAGCCCTGATGCCCAACAGCCCCTCCGTCCCCATCGTCACCCTGAGCCCAAGTGTCCCATAGCCCCTCTGCCCCCAGTGCCTCCCCAGCCCCAGTGCCCCACAGCCCCTCTGCCCCCAGCACCTCCAAACAAAGCTCCAGCTCAAGGAGGAGACCAAAACAGAGCAGGTTTCTCTTTTCCCTTTCCTCCCGTGGCAACACCACCAAGGCTGACCCGTGAGCAGCTGCAGGTGGCTCTTGCCCCCTCGTGGGCTCCAAACTCCTCACGAAAGGTTTGTTCCCCCAAGCCCAGGGGTTGGCAGGGCTCCAGCCCCCGAACACCCGCTCCACCTCCCTCCCTGGCAGCACCTCACAGCCACAGATCCCCTCGGCTCAGTACAGCTCTGCCAACGCCTCCGGCTCCACCACCGGCTGCGGCAGCAACACCCCCCAGTCACACCCCCCCCCCCCCCCCCCCCCCCCCCCCCCCCCAGTGACAACCCCAGTCACACCACCCCAGTCACACCCCCCCAGTGACAACCCCAGTCACATCCCCCCAGTGACACTCCCACAGTCACATCCCCCCAGTCACACCCCCCCAGTGACAACCCCCCAGTCACACCCCCCCAGTCACACCCCGGTGGTGACACTGGCAGCCTTGGCCCTGGCAGGGGATGGGCAGCTCAGTCCCACCATCCCCACTGCAGCACAGAACTGCCCTGCCTTTTGCCTTTCAAAAATGAAGGAACTGCCTGCAGGAAAAGAATCTGGCATGAGGATGCGAGCAAGTCCTGCAAGACCCAGTGCTCAGTTTTAGGAAGTTGAATTTGAGATTTCACTGGCAAGTTCCGTCACAGATTTTTGGACCATGAGCCATCGTTCCGGTCACTGACTCTGATCTTCAAATCAGGAACATCAACAAACAAAACCCTCTTCCAGGCATTTCTGTATCAAGCCCCAAACCCACAGTTTAGAAGGAAATTCTCCTCCAGACCCAGGTGCTCCAGAGAATGATAACATCTCCAGCAAGGCTCTTCCAGCCATTAATTACCCCGTTAACTCACACACACCTGGTAATGGGTCTTGGGTAACTGTGTAATCACGGCACACGTTTCACTGGGATCAGGATTTATCCCGGTGTCTGGCAGGTAATCGGGGAATGCAGCCCAGATAAGGAAGTCTGTGGGATTCCTGCTCCAAATCCCCGGAGAAGGCCCAGAGGAGCCAGAACAGGGCTGTGGCTGGAATAGGCAAAGCCCCCAAGGACACGCAGCCTCCAGCCCCATTCCAGGGCCCTGTGGACACCGGGCGAGCTGCACCACGGCCGGGTGCCGGCCACCCCTCGCCCCTCATTTGGGGTAACTGGGTGCTTTGGGGAGCCCCATGTGCCTGAGCAGTGCACCAGAACCCGGTGTGTGTGTTCACACCTTCCCCAGCAGCAGGAGGATCCACGCACCAGAGGAGTTGCTAAGAGACGCACTCGGCTCCCACCAACGTGCCCAGCACCCGCTCCCACGGCCGGGGGCGCGGGACGGGACACGCGCGACACCGCGGGCGGCTGGGTGTTCCCACGGGGGACAACGGGCAGGGACACAGTGGCCGGAAGGGCTCTGCCCAAGGAGGTGACCCCGTGAGCACCTCAGGTGGGGCCCCACCGTGTCTCAGCCAGCAGTTCCTCTGCCCCACAGTGTGGGAATCACACGCAGGATCAGACCATGTCACCAGGGACCTCTGGGCTCCCACCGCAGCCACCATCAGAGGCACAAACAAAGGAGAGCTGCAGGAGCCCCAAGAGAACGGACAAAGGATGGTCCTCCCCAACCAGCCCACCCCGAACCCCAGAGGGACCAGGAAGACCCCAATACGCTGGCTGAGCCACTGCCATGGCCTGTGCCAGCCCTGCACTCCCACTCATCTCCAGCCCAAGTCCCTTCCCTCCTCTCCTCAAATTCAATCAGTCCAACAGCCTTCCATGGCTGAAGACCTCCACAGAGGTGGCAAAGCCCCCTCCTCTTATGGGTTTTAAATTGACCCTGTCCTGACCCCATGGAGTATCCTTTGTCCTTGCACTGCAAGGCCAATGAAACAAATTCGGGGATTTACATTCCCCGGACTATGCAACCTTTCAGACTTTTGTTAAGGTCCCTCTTCCTTCCCTCCTTTCCACAGACACCCCCAAAGACCCAGGTGGGGTGCAGGCCCCCAGGAGGCACCCAGGCTGGCTGCCACCCCCATGCAGCATCACCGCTCCTGCTGGCACCCCTTCAGCGGGGCCACTGCTCCCCAGGACCCTGCAGTGACACTCCCGGTGTGAGACAGCAGGAGAAGAGCTGAGCACGCTGCCAACACCCAGCAGGGACAACAAAACCCAGGGCAGGGAAACGACAGCGCTCGGTGAGCACCGAGCCAGACCGGGGCTCTTCACGGAGACCAGTGGCACCCGTGGTCCTGCAGCTTTCCCTGCCTGGGGTAGCGCCGGCTGCAGAAACCTGGAGCTTTGGGCTCACCGAGGGCAGAGGGACCTTTCACGTGAGAGGCTGCAAGACCCTCCTGGCCCACGGTGGGCCTCAGCACAGCACTGCGAACCTTCCCCTCCCCTGGCTCCACCGCAACCCCTCGCCCATCCCGGTCCCTCGGCTCCATCCCGGCCTCCAGCTCCATCCCGGCCCCCCAGCTCCATCTCAGTCCCTGGGTTCCACCGCAGTCCCTCGCCCATCCCAGCCCCCGGCTCCCTCCCGGCCTCCCATCTCCACTGCGGTCCCTCGCCCATCCTGGTCGCCCGGCTCCATTGCAGCCCCTCGGCTCCACTGCAGTTGCTCGGTTCCGTCCCTCCCCTCGCTGCCGGTTCCCGGGCTGCAGTTTTCTGCGTTTCTGACGTTAACGGGCTCCGGCACAGCCCGTTCCCCGCCGACGCCGCGGCCGGAGCCCCCCCCGTGGCCCGGGGCCCCCCCGTGTGCCGGAGCCCCCCCGTGTGCCGGACCCCCCCGTGTGCCGGACCCCCGCCCGCCCCCGCCCGCCGCTCCCGGCAGAGGCCGCGGGCGGAGTCCCCGGCCCTGCGCAGGCCCGGCCGCGACCACCATGGCTGCGGGGCCGGGCCCGGGGCGGGGGCGGCACCG
>NW_020885115.1:38676-42519 GCF_003945725.1 Corapipo altera
CTGATCGAGGGCGTCGGCGACGAGGTGACGGTGCTGTTCGCGCTGCTGCTGGCGGCCGCGGTGCTGGGGCTCGCCTGGGCCTCCACGCGCGCCCCCGAGCCCGCGGCGCCGCCGCCCGAAGCGGGTCCGAGCGCGGCCCCCACCGAGCGCAAGGCCCCGGCCCCGGCCCCGTCCGCGGCCCCGGCCGAGGGAGCGGCGGCCCCCGATGAGGCGGCGGGGCTGCGGCACCGGGAGTCCCCCGCGGCCGCCCCCGAGGGCCCCGCCGAGCCCACGCTGGTGCTGCGGCTCAAGTTCCTGAACGACACCGAGCGCCTGGCGCGGGTGCGCCCCGGGGACACCGTCGGGGCGCTCAAGAGGTGAGCGGGGCGGGCAGCGCCGACGTGTCCCGGCCCGGGGGCCCCCGGGAGGGGACAGCCGTGCCCGGGGCAGGTGGGCTTGTCCCGGGTGTCTGTGCCCGGCGCTGTGGCCGTGGGACAGCCCGTGCTGGCAGGTGAGCCCTGGGGCAGGTGATGGGGATGTGCGGGCACAGCTGTGCAGAGGGGCAGGGGTGGACAGAGGGCAGTGCCCTGGCAGGTGACAGCTGGAGGGACACAGGGGCACAAGTGTGCGGGGCGGGGCGGAGGTCACGGTGGGCACATCCACAGGAGGACGGAGGGGACTGTGCTGGCGGGTGGCACCGGGAGTGGGTAATGGGGACATGGGCTTGGGTGTGCAGGTGGGGCAGGGGGTCCGAGTGGGCACAATGGCACAGGGTGGGTGGAGGGGCCTGTCCTGCCAGCGGCGACACCCCTGTCCTTGTCCCCTCCAGGACCTACTTCCCCGGGCAGGAGCAGCAGGTACGGCTGATCTACCAGGGGCAGCTGCTGCGCGACGACTCCCAGAGCCTGGCGGGGCTGCACCTGGGCCACCTGAGCGTCCTGCACTGCCACCTGTCCCCGCCCAGTGCCGCCCCTGCCGCGCCCGGGCCCCCCGGCCCCCGCGGCCCCGCGCCCGCCGCGCTGGGGGTGGGCAGCCTGGCGCTGCCGCTCTTCGTGCTGCTGCTGGCCCTGCTCTGGTACCTGCAGCTGCAGCACCGCCACGTCTTCACCGCCACCGCCACCACCTGCCTGGCCGGGCTCACCCTGCTCGTCACCTTCGTGGCCTTCGCCATGTACCGCAGATAGCCCGGCCCACACCCGCTCCCGGGGCCCCGAGCCACGCTCGGACACCTGGGGAGCCCCCCAGCCCACCTGGGGCTCTGCGTTCAGCTCACCCAATACATCGGAACCAGAGGGGCCAGGCACTGGACTGTGTCCCCCAGGGGCTGTAGGACCAGGGGTCCCGGGAGGTCCCCTCACCTCGTGCTGGGGCTCCGAGGCCGGGGCTGTTGCAGGAGTGGAGGCTCAGCTACCTCTAGGGGGTTCCCGGTGCCCCCCGGCCCTGCACAGAGTGTCCCACGGCCGCTCCACGGGTGGCCGTGCCCCCGGCGCTCCTTCCCGCGGGGGTATGGCCCAGCCCCTCCCGGGGGCAGCTCCCGGGGGTCCCGGTGCGGGGGGAACATGCTCCCTGCGGTGCCGGGAGTCCTGGTGCCGGCAGGATATGCTCCAGAGATCCCAAGGGTGCCAGGTGGAATGTGCTCCCGGGGTGCCGGGGGTCCCTGTGCCGGGGGAGCGCACCCCCCGGGGGTTTCGGTGCCGGGCGGGATGTACTCCCCACTGTCCCGAGGGTCCCGGTGCTGTGCTGGGGGATGCCGCCCCCCACCGCCGTAACAATTAAAGCGGAAGGACTGTGACCGGCCGCGGCGTCCCGGCTCTGCTGCGCCGTCGGGGAGCGGGGGAGGAACGGGCGGGAAGGGGGTGACAGGGGACCGGGGGGAACCGGGACCGGGGGAACCGGGACCGGGGGGCGGGGCTCCGGGAGGGGGCGGGGCCTGCGCGGCCAGCCACGCGCTCCGCAGGACCGCAGCGCGCCTGCGCCGGCAGCCCCTTCGCGGCACGCTCCTTCATTGGTTGGGGCTCGGGGGTGATTTGCATACGGCGCGCGCCGGTCCCGCCCCGGAAGGTTCGCGCGCGGGGCGGGGCCGCGAAGATGGCGGTGGGGCCGCGCTCCCGGTCCGGGGCCCCGCAGCGCTGAGCGGCGGCGGCGGGACCGAGCGGCCGCCAGCGCCATGTACGGCCGGGACGGGTCTGGGGGGGAGCGGGGAGGCCCGCCGGCGGGCCGCGGCGAGCCCGTCACCGCCCGGGGGTCGGTGTGTGCCCGGGAGAGGGCTGTGGGGCCGAGGATCTCGGGACCGCGGCGCTGGGCGGGACGGGGACCCGGACAGGGCCGAGGTCCCGGTGCCAGGGGCTCGTGCGGGTGGAGGTCCCTGTGGATGGGGGGGCCCTGACAGGTCGGGGGTCTCCGTGGGTGGGGCGGTCCCTGTGCCCCCGCCGGCCCCGGCCGTCCCGCAGCCCCCCTCACTGCCCGCACCCCCGCTGTTCCCGCAGGGTCCCCCGGAGCCGCGGAGCCCCCCGCGCCGCGCCGCCCCCGCCATGCTGTGCCCGCTGCTGTGCCCATGGCTGCGCGCTCTGACCCGGGCGGGCCCGCGGGGCCCGGCTGCCCGTGAGCGCCGCGGCGCCGCGATGTTCCCCGCCTGCTGCTGCGCCGGCAAGGCCAGGCCGCGGCTGCTGCTGCCCCTGGACCCCTACGGCCATGGGCTGCTGCCCCCCGTGCCCCCGGACGGCGGCCGGGGCCGGGCCCACGGCAAGAGGAAGAGCTGGAACTTCATCCACGAGAAGATGAGCTACGACACCTTCTTCACCATGAAGCGGCTGATCGAGCGCTCGCGCAGCGTGGGCGAGGTGCTGCGCTGGGTCACGCAGAACCCGGGCAAGGTGTCGGCCAGCCACTACCCCATCGCGCTGCACAAGCTGGGCCAGCTCCTGCAGCAGCAGCCGGGGCCGCCCGCGGGGGCCGGGGCCGGGCACGGCCCCGCGGGGCAGGTGCTGGAGCAGCCCGAGTTCCACGCGCTGTGCCAGGCCATCGTCAGCGGCTGCGCCAAGTTCGACAACTTCAGCATCGTCAACTGCCTGTACGCGGCGGCTGCGCTGGGTGAGACACCCCGGGGCCTGGGCCGGGCGGGTGTGTGGCACCTGGAGCTGTGCTCTTCGAGGGGCACGGACTGCTCAGACCAGTTCTGCTCTGTTTGGGGGGCAGGAGGGCTGGATGCCCCTCGGGGAGGGCTCTGCTCAGGGGGCAGCACTGCCCTGGGGGACCCTGCTCTGAGGGTTCTGCTTGAGGGGCAGGAGAGCAGGGTGCCCCTGGCTGCCCCAGGAATCAGTGCTGGAGCCAATGGGAGCCAGGATGCCAGCACTGCCTGGCCAGTGTGGATCAGCTGCTCCTGGAGCCCAGTTCCAGGCCCTGAAACACCTGAGCACTGAGGTTTCAGCCTTGACTGAACCCTTCCAGGGCACAAGCCTTATGTCACCAGGTGTTGCTCTGCAGGGAAGAATGTTTGAGGTATTTGGGTTCCTGTGCAGCTGCCTCTGGATGTTAAGGAGCTGGGGCTGTGTGCCAGGGGTTCCCCCTTCACTGGGCACAGAAGACCCTGCACGTTCTCCTGTCACAAGGAGGGGATTGGGGTCTGTGTAAAAGAGGAGTGGGCAGGAGGGCCAGGGGGAATCCTGACCCACTCAGGTAAGACCTCACCTGCAGAACTGCCTCCAGCTCCAGGGAACAACAGCAGGAGGACGTGGAGCTGCTGGAGAGAGTCCAGAGGAGGCCCCGGAGATGCTGCCAGGGCTGGAGCCCCTCTGCTCTGGAGCCAGGCTGGGAGAGCTGGGGGGGTTCCCCTGGAGAAGAGAAGGATCCAGGGAGAGCTGAGAG
>NW_020885115.1:42619-65543 GCF_003945725.1 Corapipo altera
TGCCAGGACTGGAGCCCCTCTGCTCTGGAGCCAGGCTGGAGAGCTGGGGGGGTTCCCCTGGAGAAGAGAAGGCTCCAGGGAGAGCTGAGAGCCCCTTGCAGGGCCTGAAGGGGCTCCAGGAGAGCTGGAGAGGGACTGGGGACAAGGGATGGAGGGACAGGACACAGGGAATGGCTTCCCACTGCCAGAGGGCAGGGATAGGTGGGATACTGGGAAGGAATTCCTGTCTGTGAGGGTGGGGAGGCCCTGGCACAGGTTGCCCAGAGAAGCTGTGGTTGCCCCTGGATCCCTGGAAGTGTCCATGGCCAGGCTGGACAGGGCTTGGAGCAACCTGGGCTGGTGGAAGGTGTCCCTGCCCGTGGAAGGTGTCCCTGCCCATGGCAGGGGGTGGAACAGGATGAGCTTCAAGATCCCTTCCAACCCAAGCCATTACAGAATTCCATGATCTGGCGGGTGCCTGCCCTTCCGTCTGCAGCTCCCCCCAGCAGTTCTTGTCCCCGTCCCCGGCAGCCCCCCCGGGCCGGGGCTTGGCGGAGCTGCCCGGCCGCGGTTGCCGCAGTAACTCGAGCCCCTGGCGGGGGAGGGGGGCCGGTGCTTTTCTTCCCCCTCGGGCCGGCGGCGCCGGGTGTTTGTTGACGCTGAGCCGGGGCTGCCCTCGCCGAGACCCCCGTGCCGGGCCGCCCAGCTCTGCTGTTCCCCCCACTTGGTTCTCACCCCTCATTAACACAAACTCCAAGCCCCTTTTGAGGCCTTTTTACAGAACAAAGCAGCTGCTCAGACCAATTCTGCACGTTCCCCCTCCTGAGTTGTGGTTAACGATAACCCACAGTGACTCGCCCTGTACTGCCCGTGCCAGCTCAGCCTCGGGGGGGACGGGGGGCTCTGGGGCCTCCCAGCACTCTGTGCCTCTGCTGAGGAGATCCCTCCTGACAGCCGGGGCTGGATAACACTCCTGAGCTGCAGGGAAGTGTTTCCCTGGGAGCCAGGTCGGACAGGCTAAAGCTGAGCCGGGAAATGGGAGAAGGTCAGAAAAGCCAAAGGATTAGTCTCTGCCGGAACAAACAGGGTTTAGTCTGGTCACGTGAGAAGTCTCAGTTGTTTTCCAACCACAACTTTTTTTAAAGAACTTTTTGAGGTGAATTTTTTGGTTGCCCAGAGTAGCTGTGGCTGCCCCAGCCCTGGAATTGTTCAAGGCCAGGTTGGACAGGGCTTGAAGCAGCCTGGTCTTGTGGAAGGTGTCCCTGCCCTTGGCAGGGTGAGGAACTGGATGGGATTTAAGATCCCTTCCAACTCAAACCATTCTGAAATTTTGGGATTCTATGAATTATTTGTCCTGAAGATGTTTGAGACTTAGGAAATGAACCTCACTCATGCGGGTGAGCCGCAGGGCTCCTATTCCGGTGGGGAGGTGGGAATGACCCCGCAGCTCCACGTGGCGTTTTCCATGGTGCAGGTGTGCTCATGTTCCAGCCAGGCTTTGCCTTCCCTTCCCCTTCTGCTTCTTGGTTTGGTCACTGACATGGCACATCTGTCCTGCCCCGGCGGTGGCCTCGTGCCTGAGCTCTGGAGGCGGTTGTGCTGTGGGGCTGAGGTGTGAACTGAGCTGTCTGTGGCGCTGATCCGTGCCCAGCGTCTGATCCGTGCCCGTGCCCCCGCAGGGCTGCCCGGGGAGTCGCCGCTGGTGCGGGTGCTGGAGGACGAGTCCCGCAGCCGCCTGGGCCGCTTCAACCAGAAGGACGTGTCGATGGTGTTCAGCAGCGTGATGCGGCTGCACCCCTCCAGCCCCCACCCCCTGGTCGAGTCCTGCCTCAGCAGCCTGGAGCGGCACCTGGAGAAGGAGCGGCACCCGCAGACCCTCTTCCTGCTCCTCTCCTACTACCGGCTGCGGGCGCAGGCGCTGCAGGGCCACGCGGCCTCCGACCAGCAGCTCATCAACAACCGCAAGATCCTGCGGCTGGTGCGGCACACGCTGGGCCAGGTGAGCGCCATGCGGGAGCACGAGCTGGCGCTGCTGGACGAGATGCTGGCCCTGTGCGCCCAGGAGGCCAACAACAAGGCCCTGGAGGCCATCTTCAGCTCCCAGCTCTTCTACGAGAACCGGCAGGAGCGCTTCATCCGCAGCATGGCAGGTGAGGGGTGCCCGGGTGGGCTCCCGGCATTGCTGCTGCCCGCACAGGGGACACAGGCTCTGGCTGAGTGGGGGACGTGGAGGGCTCTGGCTCTACAGCCTTGCCTTCCTGGGCCCCGGGAACGTGGGGGGGTGAAATCCCTGGCTGGGGCCCTGCTGGGCTCCGGGGGTGGAGCAGGAGGAGGTGTCATGGCCACTCTGTCACCAGCTGCCCAGCCCAGCCCTTCCAGAGGGGTGGGACCCCCCATTTCTCCAGGGGCTGGTTTCCCACCATGCCTCCAGGCTGGGTACAGTGGAATTTCAGTGGGATTTTACAGAAGGGCCCCACCCTGTGCATGCTCCTGCTGTGCTCCAGCTGTGCATTGGCTGTTCATGACAGGAATCTGCCTGAGCCTCTCACCTGGCCCATACCTGAGGGTTTTTGGGAGCTGTCTGGGTTTTGGGAGGGCTGGTGCTGCTGTCTGGTCCTGTTCCCCTTGCGTGCCCTGGGCAGAGGCAGCCCCGTGGCAGTGCCCCCGCTGTGTTGGCAGAGTGGCTGCCCCGGAAGGCGGAGAACCTCACCCCCTACACCATGGCCCTCATCGCCAAGTACGTGGCGCGGCACCGGCTGCGTGAGCCGCGGCTGCTCGACACCATCGCCAACTTCCTGCTGAAGCGCGGGGAGCAGCTGGACAGCAAGGTGAGCTCCTCGCTGGGCACACCTGGGCTGGGGGAGCCGTGGCCCTTCTCCCCAGCACAGTGCAGTGTCCCGGGGGATCAGGGGTCATACCCTGATCCTGGCAGGCTCTGAGCTCCCATCTCTGCCCAGCGCTGGGCAGGTGGCCCCGGCCTGTCCCTCATACCTCCCCGACCCCATGGCCTCTCCTCCTGCCACAGGTGATCCAGAAGCTGGTGTTCCCCTTCAGCCGGATGAACTACCGCCCCTCCAACCATGGGGAGCTCTTCCCCAAGCTGGAGGCCATCCTGGAGCAGAAGGCTGGCAGCTCACCCCTGGCCACCGTCAACATCCTCATGTCCATGTTCCAGCTCAGCCACTTCCCCCAGACCGTCCTGCACCAGGTCTTCTCCCCAGCCTTCATCACCAATGTCATGAGTACGTGGGGCCTTTGCTGGGGGCTCCCAGCTGGCAGAGCCCGGGCTGGGGCAGGGATGGGAGGGGGGTGCCCGTCCCAGTGGGCTCCATCCTGCTCCCCCCAGGCAGCCCCTACGCGCTGATCGTGCGCCGGTACCTGTCGCTGCTGGACGCGGCGGTGGAGCTGGAGTTCCGGGAGTACAGCGGCCCCCGGCTGGACCCGCGGTACCGCGTCCTCATGTTCGAGCACGCCCTGACCGCCGACGAGGCCAACAGGAAGTACAGGTGAGGGGGCAGTGCCCCTCCACCGGTCCTCTCCAGGGACGGGGTCTGTGAGCTGCCCCGGCAGGATCACAGATGGTGCTGGGGGAAAGGCCCTGCGGCAGCTCTGAGGCCTGTGGGGGAGCTGTGTAGAATCACAGAATCATTCTGAATTGTAGAGTTGTTTGGGTTGGAAAAGGCCTCTGAGAACCCTGAGCCCACCCATCCTCCAGCACTGCCAAGGCCACCGCTGACGTGTCCCCAAGTGCAACATCCACACAGCTGTTAAATCCCTCCAGAGCTGAGGACTCTCCCCTGCCCTGGGCAGTGGTGCCAGGCCTGGGGAGCCCTTTTGGAGGCCTATAGTGTCATGATTTCTGGAGGAGCTTTTCTGCAGAAGGAGCCAGGGCCTGACCCCTCTCGCTCCCCAACAACAGAGCCCAAAGCTCCTGTTCTTTGCTTCCTTCTCCCGGGGGTTCCCGTCTCTGCATGGATGTGCTTGGCAGGAGGACGTGTCAGCTGTGTGTGGGGACACAGCCCCCACAGTGCCCCCCTGACTGTCCCCTCTTCTCACAGCTACAAGGGGCTGGTGGCCGAGGCACTGCGGCAGCTGGTGGGGGAGGAGTGCTACCGACAGGATGAGGTGCTGCCCCCGGGGTACTGCACAGGTAACCCCCCGGGCCCTGGGGAGGGGGCTGCCAGCTGTGGGGTGGTGTGTCAGGGCCTGATCTGGGAGGTTATTTAGGGCAGAACAAGTCGTGGCTGTTTCTGTCACCCCCTTCCCTGTATTGCTGCCTTCTGTGACGCTTTGGGAGGAAGCTCCTTGAGTCCTCCCGCCACAGGAAGGGGGGTTTTCCTGTGCCTCTGTTCTGTGGCACAGAGTCCCAGCTGGGCCACAGGGGCCCTGAGCCCGTGTTCCATAAGTCAGGGGTTCCCAAAGCCTCACTGATCCCTGTTGCCTCTCCACAGATTTCCTGCTGTGGATAAACCGTTCGGGCACAGTGCTGCCTCTCTCCCGCGTTCCAGCGGCTTCCAAGGCTCCCCCGGCCACATCCCCTGCCACCATGTCCCTGCGCTCCAGCGTCCTGGCCCTCACCTCGGACTTGCAGGACTTTGCCCCGTTTGCTCCAGAGACGCCCAGCAGCCCCCCAGGCCCCCGGGAGAGCGGCCGAGCCGGGCGGTTCCTGCCCGCGCTCTGCCCGGCCCTGGGGGGCCCCTGCTTCCAGCCCCCCTCGGACTATTACTGTGGGCTGAGCAAGGAGCCATCCCTGGGCAGCCCGGGCAGCTCCACACTCAGCAGCCCCTCCGAGTGCCTCTCGGCTCCGCCGCCGGGCACCCCCGACTGCTCCCCCCGCGCCTCCACCGCCTCCCTCTTCCAGTTCCCCATCAGCAAGATCCTGGAGGAGGAGGAGGAGGCTACCGGCCACCCTGGCCATGAGCACGGCTGCTTCCAGGGGGAGCAGGCCCAGGAGGACCCCGAGGAGTGGAGCCCCCCCGCCGGTGACGATGCTGGCCCCCCGCCCTCGCCGTGCCGGCCCAGCCCCAAGCGGGGCCCGGGCAAGGGGCCACAGGGCACCGAGGAGATCCAGAGGTACAGAGCGGGGCCCTGTGCCCGGTCCCTTCTGGCACTGCCACCCTGGCACTGCCTTCGGCTCCCGCCCTCTGCGGCACTTGGCCCCAGCACTGTGGGGCACCTACAGACCCCCGTCCCCACCGCCCCAGGGTGCTGGGAACAGCTGCCCCTGCCACCAGCGGGGTCTGTGGGGGCTTGGAGTGCTGCCCTTCATCCGTCGTGGTTCTGTGGAGCAGGGTCTGTGGGGTGGGGTGACATTGTGGCATGGAGTGATGCTGTGATGTGGGGTGACACCACCATCCCTGCTGTCCCCTGTGCAGGGTGGTGCTGTCGGTCAATGACAAGTGGCACTACTGCCAGAACTCCGACATCCTGGTGGGATCCCGCGCCATGAGGGACCGGCACCTGCGGCTGCTGGGATACTGTCTGGTGCAGGTAAGTGCTGGGGCCGTGGGGTGCAGTGGGTGTTGGGCTGAGAGCTCAGAGCTGGCATCTGATGGGCCTGGAGTTGGGAGCTGGCATCCCCGTGGATGGACAGGGTCAGAGCTGGCATGCCCACTGTAAACACTCTGGTCCCTGTGAGGGGAAGCAGGGATGAGGGGAAACTGGGATGACTCATCCTCACAGCTCCTTCTCGCCCTCCCCCACCCCACCCAGGACTTTTTCCATGCGGCTGGAGGGTGACACCAGCTCTGATGGAAAGCAGGGACAAGGGACAGTCAGTGCTGAGCAGCAAGATCTGAACCCAAGGGAGGGGAAGGAGAGGGGGCTCAGCCCAGGCCAGCAGACCATTGGCAGCATAGGCTGCCAGGGCTCAGGGTGAAATCAGGTGGGGACACACAGGTCCCTGTGCTGTGACTCGTGATCCCATGTGCTGGGGAGAGGGAGGGAGGTTGGACCCTGCCCACCCTGGTTCCAGCCCTGGTTCCAGCCCTGGTTCCAGCCCTGGCTGCTCTATGCAGAGCACTGGGGCTGGAGGAGCCCTCGGGCTCCAGCACAGCCCTCACAGGTGTCTGCAGCTCCCTCAGGAACCTCCAGGTGTTGGTTTAGGGTGTGCAGCTCCCACACGCCTGTTTATGGGTGGTTGTAGCCTGAGGATGGATCTTTCTGAGGTAAATGGCTCAGAAATGAGCCCTCAGTCCTGTTCACTCCTGCACGGCAGAGTTGACCGGAATTACAGCCATTCCCAAAAGCCGTCCCACAGCTCCTCGCCCCCCCGCTGCTGCCGGGCCATGCCAGCACCGGCTCCTCCTCATTCCACAGCTCAGCAGCCCAGAGCCCCTTGTTTGTGCAGAGCTCTGGAGTCCTGTGACTCTGCTGAGGAATTGCCTGGGAGCTGCCCAGGGCTGGGAGCAGGGCCGAGAGTAGGGCCGGCTCTCCCTTGGGCAGCGTTTGGGCAGGGCTGGCCATGGCCCCGGAGCAACAGCAGGGCCGAGCCCCCATCACGCTGAGGGGGCTTCCCAGTGCCCACCACTGGGCTCCAGCTGGTGCCAAAGGCTCTCTGGGACACCCTTGGCTGTGGAAAGCACAGCAGGGACCCACCTTAAGGGACCTTAAAGCTCATCCAGTCACCCTTTCCCATGGGCATGGACACCTTCCACTAGCCCAGATTGCCCCAAGCTGTGTCCAGCCTGGCCTTGGACGCTTTCAGGGATCCAGGGGCAGCCACAGCTTCCCTGGGCAACCTGTGCCAGGGCCTCACCACCCTCACAGCCAAGAATTCCTTCCTAATATCCCATCTATCCCCGCACTCTGGCAGTGGGATGCCATTCTGTCTTGTCCTTGTGCCAAGTCCCTCTCCAGCTCTCCTGGAGCCCCTTTAGGCCCTGGAAGGGGCTCTCAGGTCTCCCTGTGGAGCCTTATCTTTTCCAGGTGAACACCCCCAGCTCTCACCTGTATTTCGAAGGGCTCCAGCCCTCAGAGCCTTCCTGATGCTTTATCCCTCCCCTGTTTTGCCGGTGGTTGGAGTGCAAGTCCCAGTGCCCCTCATTCCTGCTCCGTGAGCACTGGTGGTGCTCTCAGGGCTGTTGGACCAGCAGAGCTTCCAGTTCTCCCAGTACCCCTTCCCCCTCATGGAGGCTGGAGAGTGGAGCTCGAGATTCCTTCACGAGTGTGCCAGGCTCCTCCTGGCTGCAGTGGGGGCTGGAACTGGGGCCATGGGTGCTCCCTGGGCCTGCCCCTCCCTGCACCCTGTCCAGGGCTGAGCAGGGGCTTGTTCGTGCTTCCCGTGCCCTCCATCCCCTTGGCAGGAGCTGCGCTGGCCTCCTTCCCAGGGGGAGCGTCCCACATCCTGTTCTTCCTCCCACCACCACCCACAGCTGCAGGGGGCTGGGGGCTGGTGGCACTGGGGGTGCAGGTGGTGCTGGAGCTGGTGTCACTGCTCTGATGTTGTCCCTGTCCCCTCACAGCTGCCCTACACGGAGCTGGAGAAGGTGAGTGGCATCGAGGAGGCCAAGCACTACCTGCGGCAGAAGCTGAGGGAGCTGCGCTTCTGAGGGATGGACCCGGGGGGGGCTGTGGGGGGCCAGGTGGGTGCTGCCAGCCCCTTCCCCTGGGCAGGGGGATATGGAGCTGCCCCCCATCCTGGGGGGCCAGGGGGATATGGAGCTGCCCCCCGTCCTGGGGGGCCGGGCTGTGGGCCCAGGCTGTGGGCACCTGTTCCCACGGGGGCGGGGGCCTGTGAGATTATTTATTGCCGTTATGGGGGGCTGGGGTATGACTTGAGGGGTGCGGGGGGGTTGGTGCTGGGGGTGGGGGGAAGGTCCCTCATGGCCCCCCTGCAGTGGCTCTGCCACCCCAGTGTTGCTGCAGGGGCCAGGCCTGGGCTCCCCTCGGCGCTGGGGGTGTCCCTGTGCCCCCAACAGCTGCCGGGAGGGGGTTTGGGCCTGGCCCCTCCCTGGGGTGCTGGGGGTCCTGCGGGGCTACAGCAGACCCCGCACAGGGCTGGGAGCGGGTGTGCACAGGGGGCTGTTCCCAGGGCCTGGGCCAGGAGGAGGGGGGAGTTTGGGAAGGGGGGAACTTTCCAATAAAACTGGTGAAAAGTGTGCAAAGTCCGATCTCTTTATTAGTCGAAGGCAGCGGGGGGCCCCCGCCCCCCCCCCGGGCTGGGCCCAGCACAGGGCAGCCCTGGCAGCCCCCCAGGGACCGGCCCCCCCTCGATGGGGGGGCACAGGGTCACCCTCCAGCCTCAGCCCCGCGCTGGGAATAAAGCTGTTTATTGCCATTGAGTTCCTGTTCCATGACCCCCGCGGGGGCTCAGGTGACACCTGCGTGTCGGGCGGTAGCTGGGGGGCTCTGAGGGGCTGTAGGGGGACCTGCAGTGCTGCTAGGGGGCCAGGGGCCTCTGCCCCACGCTGTGGGCAGGAGGTGCCCGAGGGGGCTGTACCGCAAGGGGGGTCAGGGGCCTCGGCAGGGCAAGCCTGGGGCCAGTGTCTCTTTGGCAGGTGCCCCCCAAGGGCCCAGGGAGTTTGGGGGTCTGGCCACGCAGCTGCTGCCCCCGGCCCCGCGGCGCGGGGGTCTGGCTGTGCCCAGCCTCCACCACGGGCTGCTCACCGCCGGCACCATCACACGGGCATCGGCATCTCGTTGTACTCGTCCACACCTTCCCGCTCGTCCAGGATGGGCTCGGCCTCAGCCGCGTCCAGCTGCGGGACACGGCGGCTGAGGGGCAGCAAGGGCCCCCTCGGCCCTGCCCACCCCGGGGGTCCAGCCCCCACTGCCCCCCAGGGACGACAGACACTTACACATTTCATCTCCCGGTCGGTGAAGATGCGGCTGAGCAGGCACATGCGGAGCGGCACGGTGAGGATGAGGATGAAGGGGAAGGCCAGGGAGGCCACGGTGGACATGACGGCCCAGAGCACGGCCAGGCAGCCCAGCTGCAGCCCGGTGAAGAGGTGCATGCGCAGCGTGCGCACCTGGCACGGGCACGTGTCAGCGTGGGCCGGGCCCCTCATTCCCCTCCCACCACGGGCACAGCCTGCCCAGGGGTACCCACACCCCAAACACGGCCCATGGCCCTGCCAGGGTCTGGCTGCCCCCGAAGAACTGCCCTGACCCTCTCTGCCCCCCTAAACAAGGCTCTGGCAGAGCCTGCCCTGCGGATGTCCCAATGCCCCCACCCACGGGTGCCCCAGGCTGGCTGCTGCCCCAGCCAAGGGTCCTGCCCCCAGTGACTCTCCCCAGGGCCCCTCCCCACCTTTTTGACATAAGTGACATCAGGGTGGTGCTTGGGGGGCATCAGCAGCAGCTGCAGGCGCTCGTAGAACTGGATGCCATTGAGGGAGGTGACACCCATGTAGAGGAAGATGCCGAAGAGCACAGCCAGCGGGATCTGCCGCAGCAGGTCCCCGATGACGATGGACAGCCCTGGGCCAGAGCAGGGTCAGCCTGGGCAGGGGGGTCAGCGTAGCCCCCCAGCCCCGCTCCACCCTCCCTGCTCACCCCCATCACGTGGAGAAGGTCCCGCATTCCTGCGCCCACAGGGAACAGGACGGCCATGATTTGGCCAGGGCTCGGGGTGCCCCAGCTCCACTGCCCACAGTGCCCCTGCACAGCCACAGCCCCCTAAGGCTCCTGGACCCCTCCCCCTGCTGCCCTCACACCAGCGCAGCGTCCTGGCTTCCCCCAGGGCCAGACCTACCAACGAGCACGGCCACCAGCAGCCCAGTGACCCGCTGCTCCTTCACCTCCTGGATCTTGGGCTTGTCCCCAGGTGCCACGGCCTTGCTCATGACGGTGAGGGCATTGGCGTGGGTGACCGAGCGCACGGTGGCCGCGGCGAGCCAGGGCAGCCCGAAGAGTGCAAAGAAGCCACCCATGGCCACGATGAGCAGGAGGTCGAGGTGGAACCCGGAGCCCTTCTGCAGCATCCGCTCCTTCTTGCTGATGATCAGCCTGGGCACAAGGGCAGACGGTTGGCACAGCTTCCCCCGGCCACAGCGATGACCCCACCCAGCCCTGCTGCGCTCACGTGGTGATCTGGGTCTCCATGAAGATGAGGATGAAGACGAGGACGGCAGGGAGGCCACTGGCCACCATCATCCACACGGGGAAGTCGCTATGCTCACCCAGGGGGTTGATCACCCAGCCCCGCTTGTCCGGGGCCGTGACCGAGAACCCGCTGGGCACGCTCAGCTTCTGCAGGGGGAGAGAGACGCTGGGTGGGGGTGCTGGCTGTGCCCCCCAGGGCGAGGGGGGGCATGGAGTCACCACCCACAGTAACTGGACTTGAAGAGAGATGGAAGGTAAGACACTGGGAGCTGGAGGCAGCTGAGTGGGCACAGCCATAGCGGGGACAGATGGAGCCACTGACCCACACCCAGGACAGAGGGAAAGGGCACAGGGACCCTGCAGGAGGAGGGGGGGAGTCCTGCCCAAGGGGTGGGTGGGTGCTGACCTGTGTGTAGGTGTCCTGGATGCTGTAGTCCACCAGCACCATCACCAGGATGGCGATGGGCACCCCAAAGTCCCCGATGAGCCGCCGGATCTGGGGGAATGGCCTGGCCTCAGCCTCCTGCCTGCCCCTCTCATTCACCCCAGTCCCCCTGAGCTCACTCCAGCCCCCCAGGCCCCTGGCTCAGCCCAGCCCCCCCCCAGCTCAGCCCAGCCCCACAGCTGCCCCACAGCCCCACGCACCCGTCCAGGGAAGAAGCGGCTGTTCTTGAACTTGCGCAGGAAGAAGGCGATGAAGAAGGTGCCGGCCATGAGCACGAGCGAGAGCAGCGCCGTGTTGGGCTGCCCTGTGACCTTGGCAGTGCCACGGGCAGCAGTGCCGGTGGCCAGGGCGGTGCCGTTGGCTGTGGCCACGCTGCCATTGCCCGTGGCCACGCTGCCATTGCCCCAGGCCTCGGCCGAGCCGTTGGCGGGCAGGCAGCCGTGCAGCGGGTGCTCCTGGAAGATCTGCAGCAGCGGGACGGGATGGGACACTCAGCACCACATCCCGCCCAGCCACCCTGCATTCCCTGGCCCCACCTGCTCACCTTGGCCAGCTTGGAGAAGGTCTCATAGATGAAGATGAGGGAGATGAGGAAGGCAAAGATCTCCTGGGTGAAGCGGGAGACGAAGCGCACCAGGAAGCTGCCCTCGAAGGCCACCATGACCAGCACGATGAGGATGAGCCAGAAGCCGATCCAGACACGCCCCACCAGGTACTCCAGCTCGTTGGATGTGCAGAACTGCCCAGCCACGGGGACAGACGGATGGACAGATGAGTGTCAGGATGGCCATAGGGCTGGGCAGGGGCCCGGCAGTGGGGCCAGGGGTGATATGTCCCCCTGGGCCCTGGGGCAACTCCCACCCCCTCACCGTGAAAAAGGCCTCCTCAAAGACGAGCAGCGGCCCTGAGAAGCCGATGACAAGCAGGGGCTGGGCGCCCAGCAGGCAAAAAAGGACGCCCTGCAGCGATGTGGAGATGATCAGCTCCGACACCCCGATCAGGTCCTGCGTCTTCTCCCCTGCGGCAGGACAGGCTCAGGCACACCAGGACAGGCTCAGGCACACCAGGACAGGCTCAGGCACACCGGCAGGACCGGCCTTTCGGCCCGCGACGTGGCCCCGCCCCAGGTCCCTGACCCGCTGCATCCTGCAGCACACACAGGGCAGCACCCGGCAGCTCTGCAGCCCCCCATGACCCCACCACCCCTCACAGCCCTCCACAGCCCCCCACTCCCCCCGCACCCCCTGCACTCACCCAGCAGCCCCCCAAAGGTGATAGCTGGTGACAGTGCAGCAAAGTAGATGAAGATGACGGCGGCGATGCACTGGGGGTCCAGCGCGTCGCGGAAGTCGCTCAGGTAGTGGGGGTACCTCCGCCGCACGTCCCGGATCAGCCCCCCGAAGGGCCGCCCCGTGCGCCTCAGGGGGTCATCGTCCTCTTCGACCTCGTCCTCCACCACCTTCAGCTTCAGCAGTGCTGGGGGCAGACACACAGACGGACAGACAGTGAGACTACAACAGCTGAGATCCCCCCACCCGAACCCTGCCCCAGGTACCTTTCTCCTCAGGGGACTTGGGCTCCAGCAGCAGCCTCCGCTCCTGCTCCATCCTCTTCTTCAGCATCTCGCGCTGGAAGTGGGCGACGCTGCGCAGCAGCTCCTCGCCCTGCACCTCGCTGGGCGGCAGCACCACGCTGCAGTCCAGGAACTCGTTGATGGCGTTCAGCAGGTCGTGCCGGTCGTCAGCCAGGTACGCGGCCTCATGGAATTGCTGGGGGGGAAATGGTAGGGTCAGTGCCCACCCCACAGCACTGCAGTGCCCTGAGCCCACAGCACAGCACAGCCCCCAGCCCCCAGCCCCAGCACAGCCCTGAGCCCCCATCCTGGCACAGCCCTGAGCCCCAACCCTGGCACAGCCACAAGATGCCCACCCAGCACAGTCCCGAGTCCCTGGCCCCAGCACATCCCTGAGACCCCCGGCCCCAACAGGACACCCAGCCCCAATCCTGGCATGGCTCTGAGGCCCTGGTCCCAGCCCAACCTGAGCCTCCCACCCCACCCCATTCCGGCCCTGAGCCCCCACCCCAGCATGGTCCTGAGCCCCCCGTCCCAGCACATCCCTGAGCCCCCCACCCCGGCAAGACCCCGATGCCCCGTGGACCTTGTCAGACATGAGTGTGGAGATGGAGCGCCCTATCTCGTGATAGTCCATGTGGGTGCTGCTGGGGCCCAGCAGCACGAAGAGGAACCGCACGGGCACGGGCACCTCCAGCACCGCGTCCAGCTCCACGGCCTCCTGCAGCCGCACAAAGGCCATGGTGGGCTGGTCCAGGAACTCCACACAGCCTGGGGGGCACAGAGGTCAGTCAAGGGCCCAACACACTGTCCCCACCCCCCTGCCCTGCCCACCCCTCCGTACCCACAAGCACCACCGTGGCCTCGGCGTTGTCCGGGATCTTCTCCAGCAGCTTCAGCTCATGCTTGGACTTGGAGCGAGTGATGCCGGCTGGAGGCGTGGGGGTGAGGACCTCCCTCTGCAGGGACAGAGCGGGGGGCTGGGGTCAGGCCCCTCCCGAGGGCACGGGCAGGGCTGGGGGGCCGTGGCACCCACCTCCCGCTCCACGTCGACACGTGTGTCGTGCTCGGCAGCGTGGCCAGCGATGAGGGGCTCGGTGACAGCCGGCTCGGAGCCCTCAGCCACGTGGTTGGTGCTGTGGTGGTGCACGAGCAGGGAGCCCAGGCTGCCCGCCGAGATGTTCCGCGGGAAGGAGAATTCCTTCTCATCGCTCGGGTGGCTGCAGGACAGAGCCAGGTCTGTCTGTGGTGGCCCGACAGTACAGCCATCACCAGGATCCTGGGGACAGCGCCGGCCCTGTGGCTTGGGGAGCAGAGCCCAGGGGAGGGGGCTGCGTTCACGCTCCCTGTGCCCACCTGTGCTTGAGCAGCAGCGCCCGCAGCACATTGGCGCGGTCCTCGGTCCGGATCTGGTCTGTGATGACCATCTGCTCCACCACCTGGTGAGCCACCCCTGGCAGCGTCTTCTGGTCCAGATCCAGGAGCACAGCCCCTGGCAAGGGACAGGGGGCTGAGGCCAGCGGGAACGGGACCCCCCTCACTGCGGGCGCCACGGGGTGACCCCCCCTCCCTACCGTGGGCCAGGGTCTTGCGGAGCTCCAGGAGGCTGCGGAAGGAGAGGGAGGCCACGTGCGGTTTGCCCCAGCGGTCGGTCTCCTCCTCCACGTCCTCCTCAAACTTGATCCATCGCGCCGTCTCCTTCCACTGCAGCTCCTGGTTCTTGTCCACCACCAGCTCGTTCAGCTCCACGAACACCTGCGGCATGGCCAGGTCAGCGCCGGGATCCCTGGGACCCCCATCCCTGCCTGCCCCCCACCCCAGGACCCCGCACCTCGTGGGGCTGCCTGTCCTGTTTGCGCTGCCTCGTGCTGGGCTCCTTGTGGTCCTTGCTGACATGGACCACCTGTGCCTTGGCGCTCTTCCGCACCAGGTGCCGGCGCACGCCCGGCACGTCCTCGAAGCGGTGACCTGGTGGGGAAGGGTCAGTGACGCTGTGGGGTGGGCAACCTGCGGGGCTCACAGCCCTGCACTCCAAGCCCTGGCACAGGGGACACAGCTCCAGCATGGGGGGCACTGAGCCCTGGCAGGGGGGACACAAGGGGCCGTGGAGCTGTTGCATCCTGCCTGGGACATCTCAGGGCAGAAGGACCATCCCAGTGCTGGGGGCAAGTGCTGCAGCACCAAGGGTCACCTGCACCAAGGCCTACATGTGCCCACTGGCACACAGGTTCTGCCGTGGCCACACTCCCCCGGGAGCTCCGAGGAAAGTGTCACCCGTCACCCTGGGAGTCCCCAAGCTGCGAATCCCAGGGGCTGGCGAGCACCCAGGGGAGCCACCGCCACTGCCATCATTGTCACTGGCTCCAGCCGCCCCAGGCACAGCTCCTGGCAGCGCTCCACAGGGACCTGGCCCAGTCCTGGCACCCGGGATGGGTCCCCTGCTGCCGTGCCCGGTGCTGGGAGTGGGGTCAGCACCTGTCCCCAGCCCAGCTTGGCTGCAGCCAAGGGGTGATCTGGCACTGCTAGACCCCCTGTTGCAGACCCACCATCCCAGAGCCCCTCATCCTCGCAGTGCCAGACCCTTCATCTCCAGCCATGCCCCCCCAGCACTGCCTGACCCACCGTCCCCGCCCTGCTCACCCAGCCCGTGGTCACTGCCAGCGCGGCCCCAGGCACGGGGAGCCCCCACTCACTCTTCATGTAGTCCAGGTCGGCCGAGGCCAACGTCTGTGCCTCCGACTCGTCCGTCGGCATCTTCTGGTACCGGTCCTGCTCGGCAGCCGTCATGCTGCCGATGCACCGCCGCTCGTGCAGGTTGTAGCTCCGGTGCCCCGGCTGCGATTTGGGCGTGGGGCGACCCGGGGACCCGGCCTCGGCGGCTGCCCCCTCCCCTGGAGCCCCCTGCTCCGCATCGGGGCTGCAAGTCAGGAGCCCAGCTCAGCACCGAGCCCCCCTCTGCACCCCAACCCTGCTGTGAGGGACTGGAGGGGGCTGTTCTGCCATGGGGGGACCAGAGGAGGCTGCCAATCCCCAGAGAGCCGCAGCGTTGCCCGACCCCGGCTCACCTGCCTGCCCGGGCATCCTTGGGGGTCGTGGCCCCCCGGGGCTCCGGGGGGGAACCGGGCAGTGCCGTAGGGGCCACCGGCTCCTCTGCCCGGTGGTCGGTCACCTCATCCTCCTGCAGGAAGAACTGGGGGGCAGGGGGTGAGCCAGCTGTTGGGGAGCCACATCCCCCAGCCGTGGGCAACACTGGCCCAGACATCCCGAGCCGGGGGGCACAGCGCTGCCCCTACCCCACTGCCCTCACCTGCACCGCCTCGGCCGGCCCAGGCTGCCGCAGCTCCTCCGCCGATCGCTCTGTCTCTGTGTCGCACACATCATCCTCATCCTCTTCAGCCTCCTCGATCGTGGGGGTCTCTCCAGGGACGGATGCACGCCGGGCCTTCTTCTTGCCCTTTTTTGGGACCCCCTTTTTGCGGCGGGCATCAGGGGGCAGGTGCGTGGAGAGCGGGTGGTGGATGTGGAGGGATGACTGGCGGTGGTCTGGAGGAACGGGGAGGTTGGTGCCCTGTTCTCTGCCCCTTCTCCGCTCCCTACTTGCCCCCTGCCCATTCCCTGCTCCGTGCCTGCCCTCGGCCCCGCTCACACTCAAAGTCCTCCTCGCCGTAGCTGCGTCCGGCCTCCTCAGCGTTTCGGGGGTGAGTGTCGCTCAGGATCTCCTCGAAGCGCTCCACGCCCAGCGCCTTGTTCAGGTCCTTCTCCTCCTCCTCCTCCCCAAAGACAGGTGAGCCGGCGCCCGGTGCCTCCTGCTCGGGCTGTGGGCCGGCACCGGGGCTGAGCAGGCTCTCAGTGCCGCTGGCATCGCCACCACCACGCTACCGGCCCCCAGCACACCCCACTCACACAGCCCCCTGCCCGATGGGCACCCCAGACAGGGGGCTCTCTGGGGCCCCCAAAGGCACCCAGGGACCCCTGGACAGGGTGCCCACTGTGTCATTCACACCCCACAGACCCCATGCACCCCCAGCACACCCCGTACACCCCATTCCCACCCCGCACAGCCCACGCACCCCCAGCCTCAGCACTGCGCTCCAGCATTGCCTCCAGCCCATGTGCCTCAGCACCCCCAGTGCCATGCCCTGGTGCCATGCACCCCTGTGCACCCCCAGTGCCATGTCCCGGAGCCACGCACCCCTGTGCACCCCCAGTGCCATGCCCTGGTGCCACGCACCCCTGTGCACCCCCAGTGCCATGTCCTGGTGCCACGCACCCCTGTGCACCCCCAGTGCCATGTCCCGGAGCCATGCACCCCTGTGCACCCCCAGTGCCTGCCCGCCAGTCAGCCAGGACCCAGCATCCCCAGCGCTGTGCCCCCCTGTGCACCCCCAAGACCACAGCACAGTACTGTACCCCTGGGTATCCCCAAGGCCACACTACCTCCACACGCCCCAGCACCCCAGTGCCACACTCCCAGTCCCCCAGAACACCACAGCCCCGGTGCCGTGCCCGCCGCGCGCCGCCAGTGCCATGTCCTCGTGCTGTGCCCCTGGGTATCCCCAGTTCCCTTCTCCCTACGAGCTGGAACCCAGCACCCTCAGTGCTGTGCCCCTGAACAACCTCAGCATCCCCAGTATCTTGCCCTGGTGCTGTGCCCTACCCCCAGTGCACCCATGCTGTGCCCCCCATACACCCCCAGTGCCATGCCCGGTGCTGTGCTCCCCGGTACAACCTCAGCAACCCCGGTGCTGTGCGCCGGTGCTGCGCTCCCCCCACAGGCCCCCAGTGCCGTGCCACCCCTGCTCCCCTGCACCCGCAGGGCCCCTGCACTGTGGCCCCTCCCGGTGCTGCTGCGCCCCAGCCGGGGGTGCTGGGGGGCAATGGGGGGGCTCGGGGGGGAGGGGCTCGGGGGCAGGGGGGCGGGGTTGGGGGGGCAGGGCTGGGGTGCAGGGCTGGGTGGGGTAGAGGGATGGGGGGGGCGATGCGGGAGGGAATGCGGGGCGGGGGGGATGTGCGGGAAGTGCAGGACCGAGGGGATGCAGAGGGGTGCGGGGATGCGGGGAGTGCGGGACCGGGGGGGCAGGCAGGGGGTGCAAAGCTGGGGGGAGCATGCGGGGGCTGCGGGGCTGGGGGGACGCCGGGGGGGTGCGGGGGGCGCGTCCCCGGCCGGTCCTACCTGAGTCATGGCGGAGCCGCTCTCGCCGCAGCTCCCGCAGCGCTTTATCGGAGCGGCGGGACCGGCCGGGGATGGGGCCGGGAGGGGGGGGCCGGGGAGGGAACCGGGGGGGCGGCGGCTCCGTCCCGGCCTCGCCAAATATTGACGGAGCCGCCCCGCGCCCGCCTCAAGGTGACGGAGAACGCAGAGGGCACCGGCGGCACCGCGGCACCGGCGGCAGCTCCGGAGCGACCGAGCCCCCGGCATGCACCGGCCCCCCCGGGTTACACCGGCCCCCCGGGTTACACCGGCCCCTCCGGGTTACACCGACCCCCCCGGGATGCACCGGCCCCCCACCAACTCCGACGCCCCCGGGACGCATCGACACTTCGGGACGCATCAGCCCCCCCCTCCCCCCCGCGCCGATCCCGGGATCCCCGGAACAACCGGCTCCCCCTGCTGAGCTCAGATCACCCCCGGAACGCAGCGACCCCCCGGTGGAGCCCCGACACCCCCACTGCTGCACGCACCCCCCTCCTCGGTAAATCCCCCCTCTCCCCGCTAAGGCAGGAGCGCTGCTCCCCCCGCCCCCTCCGGGGCTTGCACTGCTGTCCCCCCGCCACGGCCCCCCAGTGACCCCGGGATGGGGCTTGTCCCGGACCCGGGATGGGGACATGGGGATGGGGCACTGGGATGGGGGGGCACCGGGACGGGGGGGCAGGTGGGGCGGAGGACACCCCCCGGCAGGCAAAGGGGGGCAACCCAAGTGAGCACCCACAGCACTTGCCCGTCCAGGGCAGTGCCTCGACCCCCCTGCAGACCCTCAGCACAGACGTCACATTTGGGCACAGTCGTGGTGCCCCGTCCATGTCCCCACCGTATGGTGACCCCAGAGCCCCCTGAGGGGGGTGACCCATGGGGGTGACCGAGGGTGACCGGGGGGTGACCCAGGCCACCCCATCACACCCACCAGCCTGGCACACCAAAGCCCCACGTGACAGCAGCAGTGGCGTCAGGAAATGTCCTGCACCTGTATCCCCCCACCCTTCCCACCTTCCACCTTCCCCGTGACCCCTTTGATCCCCCACGGCCTCTGAGCCCCTCTGGCCATGGCCCAGCACCCCCGACCCCGCCCCGGGGGGCTCCATCCTGCACCCTGGCAGCACACGCTCCCTCGCCCGGCATCACCCCGGCACGGGTGGGACGGTGCCCTGGTGGGCACTGCCCGGGGGGCCCTGCCGGCCTCCCGAGGCCGCGGCTTACCGGGGAGCCCCGGAGGAACTCCATGAGGCCGGGGCCGGTCCCATCCCCGGTCACGTGTGTGCGACGGGGACTTGCCAACGGCACCGGCAGCCCCGACGCGCATGGGGGTCAATCATTAACTCAGCCTGGGACCCACACCGGGGCAGTGCTGGCACCACGGGCACCGAGGGCACCGCCACAGCTGCGGCACCAACGGCGCCGGCACTGCGCCAGCCCCAAGGGCACTCACCGCCCCGGCACAGCTGGCCTGGCCTGCCCTGGGGGGCTGCTGTGGGGCACAGCCCTGCCCCATGGCTGAGCCGCTCTGCCAGCACCCCACAGCCCTGCCCACACCTGAGCAATGTGGCGGTGCCACAGGGCACTTCCAGCACCCCACAGCCCAGTGATGGGGCCGTGCTGTGCCACCCCTCACCCCTCCAGGCAGCATCAGGGGGTGCAGCCCCCCCGTCCCCCCAGCCGCGGGGCTGTGCCCGCCGCCACAGTGGCACTTACGCTCTGGAAGGCTGTGGAGACGATGTGGTGGAGCTCGGAGGACACCTGGGAGTGGGTCATGGTGCCGGCACAGCCCCCGGCACCGCCGGCTTAGCCCTTCTCCTTCTCGCGGGGGCTCAGGGGTCGCTGTCGGGGCAGCATAACCTGGGGGGAAAGAGGGGGCTCAGGGGGTGTCCCCAGGGCAGTGCTGTGGGCAGGGGCCAGGGCTGCCCCTCCTCGGGCCGTGCTGGCTCCAGGCTGGTTTGTCTTGGCCACTGGTTGGAATGGGAGAGCCGTGGCCAAGACAAACGCCGGGAGGGGAGCAGAGCCGGGGCAGCGGGACCCCGGGCAAGCACCCAACCCCGCAGGGTGTGGGCAGGGTGCCAGACCCAGGGGGCCACAGCAGAGCCTGACCCCCCAAAGCCCCACAGGTCCCCTGCCCAACCCAACTTCATCCCACACTTGCCCCTCGGCAGCTCCCTGGGCCCCGCGCTGACCCCTCTGGCACCGGCGTGTCGCGTTTATTGCTGCGGGAGGTGGCCCCACGTGACAGTGGGGACCGAGGAGGGTGGTGACGGATGACTGCGTCTCACATGGGTGGCATCACCGTCCTCGTCACCATCACTGCTGGGGTGCCGGCACGGTGGCCACAGTGAGGCTCAAGGAGTCGTGCTCTCAGCATTTGCCAAGGCCGTGGCTTCTCAAGCCCTCACCAAGGCCCTAGATCCCACCTTTTCCCAAAATTCGGTGCTACCCTGCTCCGGCTGCTCCCTAATCCTCCGCTCCCGGGGCCAGAGCCAGCACATCCACATTCCAGTGAGCAGATTATCCGCCCTGCCACGCCGCTCTCCCCGGGCGCCCGCCAAGCCGCCGCCAGCATTCACACCCCCCCCCAAATTCCGGATGGGACCCTCCTACGGGGAGACGTGGTGCTGGGCTACCCCCTCGGTGGGTGCCGGGGCGCTGGAGCAGGATGGCATTGCTGCTCCCAGTGCTAAGCAGCTTTTTGGGTTTAATCCTGTGGGCAGCTCAGGATTAGTTTGGGAACACACTGGGATTGTTCTCAGGAACATCGCGCTCTCAACCATAATGCCCAAAAAGGGGGTCCCAGCCCCCTGACCCCCAGGTGCCACCACAGAGACCCAGCAGGACAGTGGCACAGGGGACATGCAGTCCCTGGGAGCCAGGGGCATGACCTCACTGGAAAGGGTGACGGCAGCCAGGGGGGCAGAGGGACACTTCTGCTTTCCGCAGGGGTGGCTGAGTCACAGACAGCCAGCGGCCCAGAACACCACAGGGCTCATGCCACCCCTGTGGAGCCAGCCCTGATCGGAGCCCCACGGCTGACCCTGCTCCCAGGGCACTTTGACACACTGGGATGGGGGGACAGGTCCAGTGGGAACACCCCAGGATGGTGCCACTGTCACCACGCAGCTGTGGTGGCACCACCTTGCCCCGCTCTGGGGCAGGAGGGTCGGGCCGTGTGCCCGTGGCAGCGGCGGGACCGTGACGGTGGCAGCGCTGGCATCGCCACCAGCCGCGCCCTGTGCGCGGCCCCCAGCACAATGGCCCCTTGTGTGAGGCCGGGCCGCCCCGATAAGCGGGGCAGGGCCGCGATCCCGGGCGGTTGCCAGCGCTGGCCACGCCGGGAATGACCGGCTGCTGCCATGGGCGCCCAGCGCCGCTGCCACGGCCACTCCCGCGCCGCCGGAGTCACATTCCTGGGACCAGCCCCAGCCTGCCTGAGCCGCTGAGGCGATTAAAGGGCTCGGCCCCGGCCCCACGCTGCCGTGGGGCTGCCCCACAGGGCCCACAAGCTCCTGGACCCCTCCTGAGCTGGGACCACCAGCGCTGCTGGCACTGAGGTGGCAGGATGAGCGTGGCAGGATGATGATGCATGAGGAGGGATGGGAGTGGGGAAGCCCCAGGGCAGCCAGTGCCCCCCTGCCCCCTCCACCATGCCAGAGCAGCAGGAACCCCCCTGCCACCAGCAGCACTGTGACTCCTGTCACCGTGTCTCCTGCCACCACCACGACACCCAGCAGACCCCTGGCACGGGCTCAGTGCACACACCTGTGCCACCCACGCTTGTGCCCACACCAGCGGCGAGGCTGACGGTGACCCCTGCACCACGTTCCCCAGCCCCAGAGGTGACACCTGGCTGGCCCCGTGGTGACAGGGAACACGCGTGTCCCTCACAGCCTCCCTGCTGGCAGGCCCCCAGGCACGGGGTGTTCCCAGTTTCCAGGTGGGAGGGATGGCTGGGGCAAGCCCAGCATGGCTCAGGCTGTGCCCAAGGACACGCCCAAGGAATGGGGGAATCAGGAGACCCCCAGTTCCCTGCACCCCGAAACAGAGGGGCCTGGTGGGTGCCCCAGCACTCTGCCCACCCCCAAGAGTGGGAGCCCCCTGCAGCCCCTCGCTCCCTGGCCCAGCTCACCTGGCTGCTCCAGGAGACACCCAGGAGATTCCAGCACCCCAAGTGCCCACCAGATCCCACCTGGTAGAGGGGGTTGTGGTCCAGCACTCCCTCATCACCGTGGGGGACACAGTGGGACGGAGCTGGGGTGGACACCACCGGCTCCTGCCTGGCAGAGCTTCACGCACTGAAACTTTGGAAACCAACACCAAAAATATCTGCCCCCCCCACACCCCTCAGCCCACAACCTCGAAACCACCAGATCTGGAAATGAATCATGGCTCTGCACCCACGTGGTGTCACTGCCACCACTACTGTCACTGACACGCCAGGGACCCCCCCACCACCTCACTGCCACCTTGGAGAGGCCAGGACCCCCACGAGAGGCTCTTGCCATCACTGTCAGTGGTCCCCACCACCATCCCCATCCCAGTCTTGGGAGGGGACGGGCACAGCTGCCCCCCACAACCCTGTGCACTGGCACTGACCTCTCGGTCTCTGGAGAATGGGACCCCCATGGGGAGGTGGGGGGTCTGGCTGGAGGGACAGCCACACCATCACCCGCGGCAGGGCTGGGGGACACCCCGTCTATGCCACCCCCCGGGCTCAGCACGGGCTCGGCCACACTCACCCCATCGCCCGCCGACCCGGAGAGCTCACGGCTCCAGCGGCTCCCGCGGCTCCCGGGACCGGGTCCTGTCCCAGCGGGGACGACGTGGGACCCGCGGCGCGGCGGGGTTTTGGCCCGCGGGGCCCGGCCGGAGCGTGGCCGGAGCAGCCGCGCTGTGCCGGGAGCTGCCGAGCGCTGCCGGGAGTTTTATACCGGCTCAGGAGGAAAACAAGCCGCGGGAGCAGCGGCGGGAGCGCGAGGCTTTGTTCGTGGAGCGGCCCCGGATCCAAACATCGGCCGTGCCAAGTCCCGACGGCTCCTCGGGCAGCCCCACCTCGCCGCGGCTCCCGTGGCGACCCCGCTCCCGCCCCGCGCGTCTCTGGGGACACAGGGAACACGAACCCCTCCATGAGCGCAGGGACCCACCTCGGGCGAGGGCTGCGCCCACCCTCTTGGCCTCGCGCCCTTGGAATGCCCCAGTGCGGCGCCCTCGGGCAGCCAGCCCGGCCCCTGCGGCCACCACATCCCCTCTAATGACAGGCTGCGACTGTGGGGGCTGCGATGGGGACACCGCGGGGACACGGCTCCCACGGTCCCCTCCCTTCCGCCGGCTGGGATGGCATCCGTGGGCAGGGGGGCACCTGAGTCGCCCCCAGCCCTTCCCAGTGAACGAGGGTTCCCAACCCGTCCTTTGGACGCTCCTGTCACCCTCTGTCTCCTGCAGCGTCGCTGCCCGCCCAGGACAGGTGACAAACCAGGTACAGCCCTACCTGGGCACGAGGCCAGCCCCGCTCCCGGCCCCCGAGCCCCCGGGAGCGCGGGCGGAAGGGCTGCTGGCGGGGAGGCGCAGGCGCCGGTGCCAGCGGATCGTTAGGACGATCAAATCCCGGGACTTTTGGCAGCCGCTTGAAGCGGTGCAGCGACCCCGAAGGGCTCGACAGCGGGGTCCCCACCGGAGGCCCCCC
>NW_020885115.1:65943-83101 GCF_003945725.1 Corapipo altera
CCGGGGCCGCGCGGGGGCTGCCGGGAGGGCGGCGGGGCCGGTGCCGGGGCCGGTGGCGGGGGGGCCGCGCCGGGACATCGCGGCCATGCAGAAATACGAGAAGCTGGAGAAGATCGGGGAAGGTGCGGCCGGGCCGGGGCCGTGCGGGGCGGCCCGAGGGCCGCGGGGCCCGGACCGGTATCGCTAGCGGGGGCCCTGCCGTGACCCCCTCCCCGCGCCCCACAGGCACCTACGGGACCGTGTTTAAGGCCAAGAACCGGGAGACGCACGAGATCGTGGCGCTGAAGCGGGTGCGGCTGGACGACGACGATGAGGTGAGGGGGGGGGGCCGGGCTGGGGCCCCCCCGGGACCCCCGGAACCCCCCGCCCCCCAACCCGGCGTGTCCCGCAGGGAGTGCCCAGCTCGGCGCTGCGGGAGATCTGCCTGCTCAAGGAGCTCAAGCACAAGAACATCGTCAGGTACCGGGGCGGCCGCGGGCAGGGGGCTGTGGGGTCACGGCACGGGGGCTGCTCCCTCGGGCTGAGCCGGGGTGGGGGGAGCTGTGGGGGCGAGGTGGGAGGGGGCTGCCCCCCCAGTGCCTTGGGGCAGGGGAGTGGGGGGCTCGGGGCTTGCCACGCGAGATGCCCCGGGCTGGGCCGGGCGCTGGGGGGCTCAGGGACCACCCCCCCTGCAGACTCCACGACGTCCTGCACAGCGACAAGAAGCTGACGCTGGTCTTTGAGTTCTGTGACCAAGTGAGTGAGCGCCAGGGGCGTGGGCGGATCGTGGGGGTCCCTAGGGGGTCCCTGGGGGTCCTCGGGGTCCCCGGGGGTCACCGCTCCTGGCCGCCCCCGACGCGGCCCCCCCTCGCTCCCCCCCAGGACCTGAAGAAATATTTTGACAGCTGCAATGGGGACCTGGACCCTGAGATCGTCAAGGTGGGTCTGGGGGTCCCCAGAGTCCCAGCCCGGCCCCACAGGGGTGCCACAGTGTGGGGGGGCTGACAGACCCCCCCGTGTCCCCCACAGTCGTTCATGTACCAGCTGCTGAAGGGCCTCGCCTTCTGCCACAGCCGCAACGTCCTGCACCGGGACCTGAAACCCCAGAACCTGCTCATCAACAGGGTGGGGCACGGGGGGGGCTCTGTCTGGGGGTCACACCTGGGAGCTGGGCTGGTCTGTCTGTCTGGGGGGGCCACACCTGGGGACTGTCTCTCTGTCCATCTCTCTGGGGGGTCACACCTGGAGCCTGTCTGACCGTGGCTGCAGCTCCATGTCTCCTATGTTCCTGGTGATGGGGCTGGAGCAGCAGCCACCACCTGCCCTGGGTTGTGGGGGGCACCAGAACAATGCCCCTTTGGGGTATGGGCGGCACAGGTGGGGCTCCCCACACTGACCCCCCTGCCCCCCCAGAACGGGGAGCTCAAGCTGGCGGATTTCGGGCTGGCCCGGGCCTTTGGCATCCCCGTGCGCTGCTACTCAGCCGAGGTGAGGGGGCTCAGGGGGCTCAGGCTGCCCCGTGCTCTGAGTGTCCCTGTCCCTGTCTGAGTGTCCCTGTCCCTGTCTGAGTGTCCCTGTCCCTGTCTGAGGGTCCTGTCCCTGTCTGAGGGTCCTGTCCCTCCCAGGTGGTCACTCTGTGGTACCGGCCCCCAGACGTCCTCTTCGGTGCCAAGCTCTACTCCACCTCCATCGACATGTGGTCAGCTGGGTGCATCTTTGCAGGTTTGCTGGGGGGTCCTGGGGGGCCTGGGGGGCTGCAGGAGCCCTGGGACCCACCCTCTGTCTCCCCAGAACTGGCCAATGCGGGGCGGCCCCTCTTCCCGGGGAACGACGTGGACGACCAGCTGAAGAGGATCTTCCGATATCCTTGGGAACGGGGGGAACGGGGAGCTCCGGGAATGGGGACCCCTGGAATGGACCTCCTCTGGGAATCCCCCTTGGAAATGGGGGCCCCAGTTGGTAATGGGGAACCTCTTGGGAACGGGGAGCCTTGTGAATGGAGAGCCCTGTGGGAATGGGGACCCCTGTAGGAATGGAGACCCCTGGGCATGGGGACCCATCTCGGCTGGGCAGGGGGTCGGGGGGGGTCGGGTGCCGGGTGCCCCCGTGGTGGCCCTTGACCATCCCCACGCTGCTGGGGACCCCCACGGAGGAGCAGTGGCCGGCCATGGCCAAGCTGCCGGACTACAAGGTGAGGAGGGGGCCGGGGGGGCTGGAGGGGGTGCCGGGGGGGCCGTGGGTCACCTGTGTGTCCCCAGCCCTACCCCATGTACCCGGCCACCACCTCCCTGGTCAACGTGGTGCCCAAGCTGAACGCGACCGGCCGGGACCTGCTGCAGGTGAGACCCCACCCCTGCCCCCCTCCAACCTCTGTCCCCCCTGCCTGTCCCCCTGCCCATGCCACAGGGGTTCTGGCTCCCCAGGGGTGGCTACCCTCTCCCCTCACAGCCCCCCACCCACCTGAGGGGGGCAGTGGGATGGGGGGGCTGTGGATGGGGGGGTGTCTGTGCTCTCCTCCCTCAGCCCCCCATGTCCCCCAGAACCTGCTCAAGTGCAACCCGGTGCAGCGGATCTCGGCAGAGGAGGCCCTGCAGCACCCCTACTTCACTGACTTCTGCCCGCCCTAGGGCCTCCCAACCCTCCCTGGCTCCCTCCCCCTTCAAGGGAGGGCAGCCCCCAGCCCCCCCAGCCAGCCCATGCCAGCCCCCCCAAACTGCAGCGTCCCCCCAGTATTTATTAGGTTCTGCCCCAGCTGCAGGGGGCTGGCATGGTGCCCCTGAACCCCTTAGCCCTGGAGGGGACTGAGGGCACTCAGACCCCCCCCGGTGGCACAGGACCCCCCTGGGGGCAGGGGACCCCTCCAGGGCATGAGACCCCCCAGAGGACATGGGGCCATGATGCTGGTGGAGGGACAGGACCCTCTGGGACCAGGCATGGGGACCCTGCAGGTGGTGAGACCCCCACCCCTCTTGTCCCTGCTTCCCCCCCGGCCCCTTCCCTGCCTGGGGGGGGTTCTGGATACAGCCCCCCTGGGGGGGGCGGGGGAGGACCCCATTTCTTTTCTAGGGCACTGCTGTATGTGGATGATGTGCGTTTGGAACCCCATAAAGAGCTTTCCCCCCCTCCCAGTGCCGCCTTCTCCTTCCTGGGGTGTCAGGGCCCCCCCTCTGCCACATGACAGACACCTCTCTCAACAGCCTCTGCCCCCCAACCCACCCCTGGGACCCCCCCAGTGCTGCCCCCTCTTTCCTGGAGCAGCCGTGTCCCCCCACCCCCCCAGCAGCCTGGAGCCGGGGCCTGGGGCACCTCTTTATTTGGGGGGGCTGCAGGGGGGGGGTTGCATGTCCAGCGCAGGGGGGGCACAGGCAGCGCATGCAGGGTCACGGGAGCGGGGCTGGGGGGGCCCCTTGCCCCCAGCCCCCCGACACCCCCTCAGGGGGTGGGGGGGACCAGGAGGCTGCCCCGTGGCCCGGGGGTGCCCCCCCAGCCCCCCGGCCGGCGGGGGGGCGGGCTGGGCTCCACGGCGGGTCCCGGGGGGGGCCTAGAGCCGGGTGACGAGGTAGCAGGTTCGGGGCGACGCCGAGACGGGGCGCGGGGCCACGCAGGGGGGTCCGGGCACTCTGCGGGGGGGTCGGGGGTTAGAGGGGCTAGGGGGTTAAGGGGGATTGGTTTCCACCCGCCACCCCCCTCCCCCTGTGTCCTGCCAAGCTGGGGGGCTCAGCGCCTCGCCCCCATCCCTTGTGCCCCCCGGGATGCCCCGGGAGCCTCCCAGCTTTGGGGCTCCCCCACGCAGCCGATGTGGAGCCAGGCTGCCCACCCCCGTCCCCAAGCAGTCTCCTCCCTTCTGCCCCTCCGTGTCCCGGAGGGGAGGTTGGAGGGTCCCAGCCTGGCTTGGGGGGCTCCGGGGGGGACGGGGGACCCCGGGACAGGGTGCTGGAGACCATGATGAGGACGGGGGATGAGGCGTCTGCAGGGAATGGGAGTGTCTGCAGGGAATCAGGGATCTGCAGGGAACGCAGGGGTCCACGCAGGATGGGGGGATCTGCAGGGGATGAGGGGTCTGTAGGGGGATGGAGGGAGTCTGTGGGGAATGGGGGGATCTGCAGGGAATGGGGGGGGTCCGCAGAGAATGGGAGTTCTGCAGGGAATGGCCCCCCGGCCCCGGGGGGCTTCGGGTGCCCCCCCCGCGTGTACCTGGGTGGGCGCGGGGCCGCGGGGCTGCCCGGGACCGCCGGGTGCTCCTGGATGGGCGCACGGAGGGACGAGAGAGCGGTGAGCCGGGGAAGGGGGATGAGGTGCGACCCCCCGGGCGGGGGCGGGGGGCGGGGGGCGCGGGGGGTTACCAGGGTGCCGCTGTCGCTCCGGGGGCTCCGCTTCTTCTCCTTGTACAGGCTGAGGAGTTTGTCCCGGAACACCTGGGAGGGCGCAGGTCAGAGCCCCCGGCCCCGAGACCCCTGAGCGGAGGGGGTGTTGAGGGTGTCGGGGGGCCTCACCTCGTACAGGTAATCGAAGATCTCCAGGATGGTGAGGAGGCTGGCGCCGATGAAGAGCCCCATCTGCCCCCCGATGTCACCTGGGCGGGAGGCGGTGTCAGAGAGGACACGCCCCTCGGAGCCCCTCCGGACCCCCGGCCCTCACCCGCCCCCGCCGGCCCTCACCCAGCAGCCCTGCCACCTCGTACGCCTTCTTCTGCTCGATCATCTCGTAGTTCAGAGCCTCGAAGAAGATGTCCAGGACCAGCACGTTGTCCCTGGGGGACACGGGACGAGGGGACAGTGTCAGGCACAGGAGGCCGGGGGGCTGTGCCAGGCTGTGCTGGGGGGGGCTGGACTGTGCCGTGGGGTTCAGGGGAATGGGCAGAGGGGTCTGCCTGGTGCTGGGAGACACAAAGATGTGCTGGGCTGTATTCTGGGGCCCCGTGCCATGCTGCGCCATACTGGGCCGTGCCATGTAGTGTCATGCCATGCGGTGCCATCTGTGCCATGCCACGTTGTGCTGTGCCATGCAGTGCCACACGTTTTTCCCTTTGCTGGGGCATATTTGCACAGGGTAGGCTGTGCTGTGCTGGGCAGTTCAGGTGTGCTGGGGACGTATGGCCATGCCTTGTCACACCCTCACACTGTGCTGTGCTGGCCAGTTCAGGGATTCTGGCGATGCCATGCGGCTGTGCCATGCTGTGTCCCACCATCACACTGTACCGTGCCAGCTTACGCGTGCTGGGGACACTGTGTGGCTGTGCCATGTCACAGCAGTGCACGTGTGCTGGGGGACACTGTGTGGCCGTACTGTGCCGTATCACACCGTCACATCGTGCTGGGCCACTTCACATGTGCTGGAGATGCCATGTGGCTGTGCCATGTCACACCGTCACACTGCGTTGTGCCATGTCACACCGTCACACTGTGCTGTGCCATGTCACACCGTCACACTGCGCTGTGCCATGTCACACCATCACACTGCGCTGTGCCATGTCACACCGTCACACTGCGCTGTGCCATGTCACACCGTCACGCTGTGCTGTGCCAGTTCCCGTGTGCTGGGGACACCCTGTGGCCATGCCGTGTCACATCCCTCTGGGCTGTGTCAGTATCCCACCGTGCTGGTTCATGCTGTGTGCCATGTCACACTGTCACGCTGTGCCATGTCACAGCAGTTCACATGCTGGGGATGCCGCGTGGCTGTGCTGTGCCATGTCACACTGTCACGCTGTGCCACACGGTGCGCTGGCGGGGCAGAGGGTGACACGGTAGCGGCGGCAGGGGTGGCAGTGTCACTCACGCGATGTACTGCTCTGTCTTGTTGAATTTCTTGGCCAGGTACTTGGCCGAGGCCTTGCTGGGGATCTTCACCATGGAGAGCTCTTTGCCGTAGCGCACCATGGCGCAGGGCGTGCGGCACGCGCAGTACTCGCTGTCCTTCGTCACCAGGAAGTCTGGGGGGGCACGGGTGGGACAGGGAGCCCCAGGATCCCTGGCCGGGGGGGGGACACTCGGGGACAGAATCGGTGGCACATGGGGAGAACCCAGCCCTGCGTGTCCGGGGCCAGTGGTGACCCCCACCCCGATGAGGGCACAGGCACGCTGGAGCCACGGTTGCAGCGATGGGGGCACAGAGGGCACAGGGACACCAGAGCCACGCTCGCGGCAATAGGGGCACAGCGGGGGGGAGGGGTCCCAGGGGTGCCCGGGGCCATCGAGGGGCCGGGGGTACATACCCAGCGCGGGGTCAGCACACTCCTTGTACTGCTCCGGGGTGCAGACGTTGGCGTTGCCTGCGGGGGAGGCGGCGGTCGCAGGGGCGGGGGGGGGTCCCGGCAGCCCCCGCAGCCCCCCGGCCGCCCCCCCGCTCACCCGGCATGTGCACCATGCGGCAGTTGCAGTTCTCGGCCAGGTAGCGCGTCTCGCAGTCCAGGCGGCACGCGGTCAGGCTGTAGTTGGTGAAGAAGTCGGACTCGATGGGGGTGGCCTTGCAGTCCCCCCACGGGGGGGGCAGGTACACGAGCTGCCGGGCGCCCGCTAAGGAAAACACGGCGTCCCGGGGTTCCCAGTGTCACCCCTGCTGTCGTCCCTGCTGTAGTCCCTGGTGTCGTCCCTGGCCACGCTGCCACCTCCCCCACCACAGGAAGAGCTTATCCCGCACAGCCAGTGCTGGGAGATCTTACCACCCCAGAGCCCCCCTCCTACCCCGTGCCCTCCTTTCTGGCCTCGGGGACGGGTGTTGCAGGCAGTGTCACCTCTAGCAGGTGCCACAGCAAGGGGGGCACATGGCAGTTGGGAGCACACAGGAGCCAGACGTGCCAGGCAGGGGGTCGGCACAGACGCCTATGCTCCCCTCGGTGCTCACTGTGCAGCCAGTGAGTGCTGGGGGGTCCCGGTCCTGCACCCCCAGCGCCCCCATCCCACCCTGTCCCTCCCTGCCAGGTGCAGGACAGGTGTCGTAGGCAATGTCACCTGCACCAGGTGCCACAGCGAAAGGGCAGGAGCCGGCGAGGGCTGGCACGTGGCACCTGGGAGCACACAGGGGCCGGGCGTGCAGGGATCGTGCCTGGTGAGGGGCCCAGCACCCCCACCCGTGGGTGCCAGGGCCACGCTCCTGCTGCCGCCGTGCTCCTGCCGCCCGCACCACGCGCGCCGGCACACGTGGTGACACCCACCCCAGGCACCTAAATTTAGGTGTCTGGCTGCGGGGGCCGGGCGCTGCCACCCCCCCGGCGGCTGTTCCGCAGGAGCCAGGGGGTCGCTGCCGGAGCCGGAGCCTGTGGAGAGGCCGCGTGGTCCCGGTGTGGGGCTGCCCCACACCGTGTGCTGCTCCTGGCCAGTGTGGTGGCACAGTACTCATGGCACAGCTTGGCACGGGATGTCCCTGTGGGGATGCCTGTGGTACCCACAGCACCGCTCGGCATGGGATGTCCCTACGGGGATGGCTGTGGTACCCATGGCAGGGTTCGGGATGTCCCTATGCCTCGGGGTGTCCCAGCTGTCCCAGGCTATCCCAAGCCCTCTGGGGGTCCATCCTGATCCCTCGGGGGTCCGTGCCCAGCCCCGGGCACCATGCCCGGATACCCGCTGCTGCTGGCAGGAGACGAAGGTCTGGAAGCCGGGGGCGACGCCAAAGCCCAGCTGGTCGATGAAGGGCGGCTCCTCCTGGCTGTGGATCTGCACCTTCACCCCCACCTCGAACGACGTCTCGTCTGCAGGGCAGGGGGACGGGGTCAGGTGCCGCACAGGGGGGCTCACCTGTGTCCCCAGACAGGCAGGGGTCTCACCTGTGTCCCCCCAGACAGGCAGATATTCCTCCTGCTGCACGTTGAGCATGAGCTCGAGGCCGTTGCCGGAGCCCCCCTGCAGCGTGGTCAGGACCTCGCGCCCCGGCCCCCCCGGGTTGAACGTGTAGCACTTCCCCAGGCGAGTGAAGATCTGCGGGGACACAGGGGACATGGGGACGGGGCCCTGGGTGACACTGTGGGACCCTGTGAGGACAGGGCAAGATCCCAGTGCCCCACGGGACCCAGTGCAGGATCCCAGTGCCCCTCAGGACCCAGTGCAGGATCCCAGTGCCTCGGGGCGGGATCCCAGAGCCCGCCATGGCCCAGAACAAGGCCAGAACGGTGACAGTGCCCCCCCTGTGCCTGGGCTGCCAGGGCTCTGCAGGGATATTGGGTTTCAGTGAGGCTCCAGGGGACACGTGGGGACACTTGAGCAGGGAGGGCACAAGCCAGGATGGTGATGGAGACTGGGACTCAGTCACAGTGGCAGAGGCCACCGTGTCCCCTAAGAACCTGAGAGCCTGTCCTGGGCCAGCCACCCCAGCAACCCTGGGGACCTGCACCCCCAGCCAGGGACCTGAGGGTGACCTTGAGCCTTCAGGGACTGGCATCCACAGACAGGGCTCCTGGAGTGATCCAGAGGCCCCAGGACTGGCCCCATGGACCCCAGTCCTGCCATACAGCCCTCTGGGGTCACACACACCCCACTATGGGTGCCCCCCCCGAGTGTCCCATGGGGGGAGGGGGCGTTGCTGTGGCAACGAGCTGCTCCCAAAGTGGGGACCTGTCACCATGGTAACACGGTGCCCAAGGAGGAAAAGGGGGGGGGCGGGTGTCATGGCAACGACTGCCCGGCATGGGGATGCCTGGGGAGGGTATGGATGGGGACAGGGACTGGGACATGGCCCTGGTACTTCCAGCCCTCCTGCTTCCCACACTCAGGTCACCCAGGGACCCCCAGCCCTGCACCCTGGGGACCTGCTGTTCCCACTCTCTGCTGTTCCATCCCTGGACCCATGTCCCTGCACTGCCATCCTGCCCCATCTCACCAGCCCTGGTGGAGGCAAGAAGGGGGTACAGCCCACCCTGATGGCCCTTGGGCCTTTGCCACGTGCTCAGGGACCTCGGGGACCCTGAGGATGGGGTGGGACGAGGCGCAGGGACACAGTGCCAGAGCTCAGTGCCACAGCCCAGGGCAGAGGATCCCAATCCAGGACTAGGCCCTCCAGCCATATGATCTGCCCCTCGAGCCTGGGAGCCAATGCCAGCACCTAGTCCTGCTGCAGGGACACCAGCAGAGTGGCTCTGGCCAAGGGTGTGGGGGCACAGGGGCCATGGGGAGGGCACGGAGCTGCTGAAGGGCAGCTTGTCCCTGAGCTCCAGAGAATTAATTGGTGCTCTAAGAGCATTAAGGTGACAGTAATCGCTGGAAACAGAGATGGGCACTAGGCACAGCGGGTACAGGCTGCCCAGCATCCGCAGCACACTGCTGCAGCATGAGGGATGTGCCTGTCCTGCCTGTGCCACCATCCCTGCCTGTCATGCATGTGCCATGATCCCAGCTAGTACCACTGTCCCTGCCCTGCTCTGGGGGCAGTGGTGGGGCCAGTGCTTGTACAGGGACCCCCACCTGTGCCAGGTGTGGAGGAGCTGCCCCTGGGAGCTGTGTGCCAACAGCCAGGGCAGCAGCTGCTGCTGGCAGTGCCCAGGTGGTACCTGGAGCTGGAACGGGGGAGTGGAGCTGGGGGCTGTACCTGTGAGCACCCTGTACAGGTCAGCACCCCACAGCTGTGAACACCCCATACCCGTGAGCATCCCGTGCCCACCGCCACCCCATCCCGGTGCCTGTATGCCAGCAGAGCCCCCACCCTGCACAGAGCCCCCAGCACAGCCCCGCTCCAGCCTGGGCAGCATTCCCAGCCGCCTGGCACCCCTGCAGCACGTGGGGCAGGGACACCCCTGGCTGGCAGCCGCTGTGTCCAGAGGGGTGGGCAGGGGCTGATGGTGTTGTGGGTGGTGGGATGCACTGGCCGGCCAGAGAAGGGGCTCACCCACAGGTGCCTGACCTTGGCAGGACACCCAGGTCCCTCTGCAGTGCCCAAGAAGGTGGGCAGGGGCTGATGGTGCCATGGGTGGTGAGATGCAGAAGTGGGATGGAAGAAGGGGCTCAGCTGCCAGTGCCCAATCCCGGCAGGACACCCATGTCCTTCCACAGCCCCGGGGGCACACGGCGGGTCCCCTCCCCATCCTCGCTGTGCCCACGTGCATCGAGATGGGAGGAGGAGCTCATCTAGGGGTGGCCAACCCTGGCAGGACACCCGCGTCCCTCCACAGCCCCGGGGGCACAGGGGGGTCCCTGCCCCGCCCTCCGGGCACTCACCACGGTGAAGTTGCGGGCGGTGCAGCCGGTGCCGCGGAAGGTGCACTGCAGCAGCATCTCGGCCAGGTCGTGGCCCGTGCGGTTGTAGAACTCGGCCATGCTGAAGGGTTTCGCCTTGAAGTTCTTGAAGTTGGCCTTGTCCCTCAGGGCAGCCAGGACGTGGGGCTCGGCCAGCTGCGGGTTGCTGATCTCGTAGCGCTCGTTGAGCAGCGCCAGCAGCTCGCCCACGTGGTACATGTCGTTGCGGGTGATTTTGGAGAAGCGGAACTCGTTGAGGTTGCAGATGGTGATGGCCGGGAAGGTGAGGTTGCGGGCGGCCACCTCGTCCAGCTTGGTGACGTGGGGGTAGGTGAGGAAGTAGGCGACGCGCTCGGCGCACACGAGCAGCAGCAGCCCCAGCGAGCCCAGGAAGAAGCCGCCCCAGAGCACGCGGCGCAGGGACACGGCCCCGTAGGCGAAGACGTGGCTGATGCCGTGCAGCGAGGAGCTGTGGGCGAAGGCCCGCAGGCTCGAGAGCCCCTCGCCCTCCCCGCTGCCCTCCGAGCCCCCCCTCATCCTGCCGCCGCCGGGCCCCCGCCGTGCCCGGCACTCTCAGCCCATCGCCGCGCCGGGCTCAGGGCGCTGCCGGCGGGGAGGGCACGGAGGAGGAGGGTGGGCAGGGCAGAGGAAGGCAGGGGATGGCAGGGCAGGACCGGCCGCTCCGCTCCCCCGCGCTGCCGGTGCCAGCGCTGCCCGACCGGTGCCGCGGGGCCGCGGTCCCGGTCCCGGTCCCAGCCCCAACCCCAGCCCAGGTCCCGGTTCCAGCTCCGGTCTCGGATCCGGTCCTGGTTCCAGTGCCAGTCCCGATCCTGATCCCGGTCCCGGATCCGGTCCCAGCCCCGGCTCTGCTCCCGCCCCGGCGCAGCCCCGATCTCAGCCCCAGCCCCGGTCCCGGTTCCAGCCCCAGCCCGGCCCCGGTCCCGGTCCCTGTCCCTGTTCCAGCCCCGGTCCCGGCTCCGCTCCCGCCGCGGCGCAGCCGCCGCCGGTCCCCGCCGCCCCCCGCCGCCGCCGCCCCCGCCCCTCCCGCTCGGCTCCACCCGCCGCCCCCGCGGCGGCCGCGGCGTTGGGGTACGGGGGGCTGGGACCCGCGGGGAAGGGAGGGGTCAGCAGCGCCCCTTCACCGGGCGGCCCAAGGGAACACACCCCGGGGGTCACACAGCGGTCCCCCCATCCCGGGGTCACGCAGAGGTTCCCCCACGCCGGCGGGTGATGCAGTCTCCCTTCACCGCAGAAAGATGTCACAGAGTCCCCCCACTCCGGGGGTGACATAAGGGTCCCCCATCCTAAGGCTGACACAGGAGACCCCCCCACCTCGGGAGGGGTCATGCAGGGCTGATCCTGCCCAAGAGGGTCACAGAGGGTCCTCCAGCCTGGGAGGTGACACAGAGGTCCCCTACACTGAGGGGCGACACAGCAGACCCTCCAGCCCCTGTGGTCCCACAGCCGTAACCCCCAAACCTGGGGTCAGCCGGGGTTCCTGCACCCCAGGGAGTGACCCAGGGTTCCTCCACTCCCAGGATGATACAGGGTCCTCCACCCTGGACGGGGACACAGGTGACCGCCCCGCCCCAGCGGGGGTCACACAGGGGTCTCCCCATCCTAGAGGTCACCCAGGGGTCTCCCACTCCAGGAGCGGCACATGGGACTCTCTGTGCCAGGGGGTCACACAGAGGCCACTCATCTCAGGGGTGACACAGGAGCTCCCTCAGCCCGGGGGCGATGCAGCCTTCCCTCACTCCGAAGGTGACACAGGGGTCTCCCACTCCACGGGCGACACATGGGACCCCCCAACCCTGGGGGGTCACGCAGCGGTCCCCCATCCCAGGGGTGATGCAGGGGGTCCCCACCCCAAGAAGGCCACACAGAGGTCCCCCTTGTCGGGGGGTTCATCCCAACGAGGGGGTGACAGAGGGGACCCCCCACCCCCGTGGGCAGCGCGGCCGGGCTAGGGGGCGGGGCCAGGGCGGCCAGTCCCGCCCACTAAAAGAACGTCACTCGACCGGGCCCCGCCCCCCGAGACCCCGCCCTGTGCCAAGGGCGCCCCAGAGCGGCCCGGAGGATCCTACACCGCGTCCCACCAGAGCGGAGGAGAGCTCCCCGTCCGCCTTCCATCCCTGTTTATTGGGGAACAGCGGGGGGACCCCCTCAGCACACCCCCCTTGTTCACTGGGACACAGCTTAGGGACCCCCTCAGCACACCCCCTTGTTCTCTGGGGAACGGCGGGGGGACCCTCTCAAGACCCCTCCTTTGTTCACTGGGGAGCAGCCCTTGCTCATGACCCCTCCTTGGTCTGCTGTCGGATGAGCTCGGCGTAGAGCCCCCCCCGTCGCACCAGCTCCTCGTGGGTGCCCGCCTGTGGGGACAGCAGGGACGGTGTCACCCCCGGGTGCCCGCGCACCGCCCCCTCGCCCGCCCCGGCGCCGGTCTCACCTCGGCCACGCGGCCGCGGGCCAGCACGGCGATGAGGTTGGCGGCGCGGATGGTGCTGAGGCGGTGGGCGATGAGCAGCACGGTGCGGCCCGTGGCCGCCCGGTCCAGCGCCTCCTGCACCGCCCGCTCCGCCTGCGCGTCCAGCGCGCTCGTGGCCTCGTCCAGGATGAGCACGGCCGGGTCCTTGAGCAGCGCCCGGGCGATGGCGATGCGCTGCTTCTGCCCCCCCGACAGCGCCGCGCCGCGCTCGCCTACGGGACACCGGGGGACACCGCGGGATGGGGGACAGCACAGGACACCACGGGATGGGGGACACCGGGGGACACCGCGGGATGGGGGACACTGGGGGACACCACGGGATGGGGGACAGCACAGGGACACCACGGGATGGGGGACACCGGGGGACACCGCGGGATGGGGGACACCGGGGGACACCGCGGGATGGGGGGACACCATGGGATCGCGGAGACAACCATGGGGATGGGGGAACAACTGCTGCACCCTCCTGGGAGGAGCCCCAACCCAGAGCCAGGGACCCTCCCCACCCAAACCCCATCCCTCCTGTGCAGATGGCGTTGCCGCGGGACCGGGGTCACCCCTGCCAGGGTCCCACCCCCGCCCGTCCCCCTCCCGCCCCGGCCGTACCCACAACGGTGTCGTAGCCCTGGGGGAAGCTGCGGATGAAGCCGTCGGCGTTGGCCTGCCGGGCAGCCTCGTACACCTCGGCGTCAGAGGCCTCCGGCTTCCCGAAGCGGATGTTCTCCATGATGGTTGTTGCAAACAGCACCGGCTCCTGCGGCAGCGCCCGGGGCCTCAGTGCTGAGCCCTGGGGACAGCCAGCCCCTCACCTGTCCCTCCTGTCCCCACCTGTCCCCACCTGGCTGATGAAGCCAATGACCTGCCCCCGCAGCCAGGAGGGGTCCAGGCCGGCAATGTCGTGCCCGTCCAGGGTGATGGTTCCTGCCGTGGGCTCGTAGAACCGCTCCAGCAGTGCTGCCACTGTCGACTTCCCTATGGAGGGGACCCCTCAGCCCCTCGGCTCTGGCAGCACTGGAGGGGTCCCAGTCCCTGGCACCCACTGGGTGCACCGAGCAGAGGACTGGGGTGCAGGAGGACGTGCCCAGGGAGAGGTAAGGGGCTGGGACACCGAGGTCCCACGGGGCTACGACGTGGGGGTTCAGAGGGTCCTAGGTGGGCTGGTACCTCCTCCGGAGGGTCCTACGATGGCCACAGTCTGACAGGGGGGCAGAGTGAGGCTGAAGTCCTGCAGGACCGGGTAGCCAGGCCGGGTGGGATAACTGTAGGCAGAGGAGAGGGAAGCTGTGGGGGCTGCGGGGACACGGTGCCAGCCCCACAGCCTGCAGGGCAGCACGGGGGGCTGCAGGGGGCCAGGGGGGCTCACCTGAAGGAAACACGGTGGAAGCAGATGCGGCCACGCAGGGAGTGGGCAGGGATGGAGCCCCCCCCCTGCAGAGGCACGAGGGGCTCCAGTGTCAGCAGCTCAAAGACGCGGGCGCCGGCGCTCAGACCCCGCACCACCTGCGGGGGGGGCAGTGGGAGCACCCTCAGACCCCCAGAACCAGACCCCCAGCCCTGGGGCTGCCAGGAGCCCCTGCCCCACCTACCTGCCCCATCAGGATGGAGATGTTGGCCAAGGACCTGGAGTGCACAAGGGGAGAGGCTGCGCTCAGGGCTGTGCCAGGGCAGGCTGTGGGGAATGGGGGGTGCTGGGGGTACTCGGGGTAACGCCAGGCCCTGCCCTGACCTTTGCACCGTCTGCGAGGCCACCAGGAAGGACATGAGGTCACCTGGTGAGAGCTCATCCCCAGCCATCAGGGAGCCGCCGACAAAGATGGTTCCCAGTACGATGCCTGTGGGGTGGGGGGCAGAGGTGGTGTTTGGAAGGGGTCCTGCCCCACAGCCCCCCAGGTCCCATCCCACGGCCCCCGCTCACCATTGAGTGCCAGGTTGGAGAGCCCCTGGAAGGCGGCGATGCCGAGCCCCAGCCGCTCGCTCAGCTGGCCGGAGCGGTCCACCTCGGCACAGAACAGCCTGGGGCAGGGACAGGCTGGGGTCCCCACTGCCCCTGTTGCCCCTTGCCACTCCCAAGCCCTCCACCCTTACCTCGCTTGCTGCTCCTCCATGGCGAAGGCGCGTACGGTCCGCACGTTCCCCAGCGCCTCGTCCGCCACCACGGTGGCCTTGGCCACCTGCAGGGAGAGGGGGAACAGTGGGGACACCCCCAGCTGCGGCCCCTGGGGGTGGCAGGGCTGGGCTGGGGGGGCAGGAGATGGTTACCTGCTCCTGTGCCTGGCGGGAGAGGCTGCGGAGGAAGGCGCCGATGAATGCCCCGGCGCCCACCAGCGCCGGCAGCGCCACGACCAAGAGCCCCGTGAGCTTGGGCGAGAGCAGGTACAGCGACACGAAGCAGCCGGCGGTCTGGGTACCACTGCGCAGGCCCTGGGGCGGGGGGGGCGGTGGGTGGGGGGGCTGGGGGCTAGGGGGCCACCGAGCTCACCCAGGACAGGCCTGGCCTCACCTGGGAGATGGCCAGCTTGAAGGAGGACTTGAACTCCTGGATGTCGGCCGTCAGCCGCGTCACCAACTGCCCCGTGCGCGTGGCGTCAAAGAAGGCCACGTCCTGCCTGCCAGGGAAACGGTGGGTGGGGGTCCCTGCTCCCCCCGCTCCCCCCTCGCCCCCGTCCCCCTGGTTACCTGAGCAGGGTGCTGAAGAGCGCCTTGCGCATGTCGCCGGCCACCCGCTCACCGACACGCGCCAGCAGCGCGATGTACCCGAAGGTCAGTAGCCCCTGTGGGAGGGGGGTCAGGAGGGGCGGGGGCACCCCCGGGGCCCCCCAGCACCCGCCCTTTAGGGAGGTCAGCGCTCACCTGCAGGCAGTAGACGGCGAGGAGGCGCAGGGCCGGGCGCCGTACCTCCCGCAGGTACGTGGGGACGTGTCCGCGGGCACACTGGGCCACCACGTTCACCAGCTGCCCCAGCAGCACCGGGATGCGCACGTTGAGCAGGGCCGCGCCCAGCGCCAGCTGTGGGGACACGGGCAGGGACAGTGGGTGTCAGGCCACGGCACCGGGACAGTGGCCATCACACCGTGGCATGGGGACAGCAGGCGCAATGCCACTGCCCAGTGCTGTGGCAGGGGGACAGTGACTGTCATGCTGTGACACCGGGATGGCAGGTGTCACACCATGGCAACGGGACAGTGGCCATCATGCCCCAGCACCGGGACAGTGGCCGTTGTGCTGTGGCACCAGGACAGCATGTCCCACCCCCAAGCACAGGTGTGACACAGGGACAGTGGGGATGAGGGGACCGTGGCCACACACCCGCCCCTGCTCACCATGACGGCGGCGGAGAGCGCCAGGAGCTGCGGGCGCAGGAAGGTCCAGAACAGCTGCCAGTCGAAGGGGGGCTCTGGGGGGGCCTCCGTGGGCTCGGGGACACCAGGGGGGACCGTGGGGCCAGCGGGGCCAGTGGCCTCCTGGCAGCGTGCGGCCGTGCCCAGCAGCCCCAGCACCACACAGCCCGTGGCTGAACTGGCCAGGAGCAGGTACCGGGGGGCCAGGGGGGGGGGGGGGGGGGGGGGGAGCCGGGGGGGGCAGGCGGGGGGGGCCCTGCCCAGCCCCAGGTGGCCCCCCCCATACCTGAAACTGGGGAGAGGAGTGAGCACGGTGTGTCCCAATGGGGGGAGCCCCAGGGAGCCCGGGGACCCTCGGCAGGGCCAGCAGCCCCCCACCCCCTGGGGCTATCTGGCACAGGGAGACCCCAACCCCGCTCCTGCTGCTACCCTTGTCCCTGCTTCTGGGGTCCCGAGAGCCCCGACCCCCCCACAGCCTCCACAGACTGCCAGGGACCCCCCGGGACCCCAGAGTACCAGCTCCCACCACAAAGAGTTGTGTTCCCCCCTCCAAGGGACCCAGGAGTCCAGGGCCCCCTCTGGGACCCTCCGCAACCCCAGAGTCCAGGCTCACCATACCCCACCAAGAGGAGACCCAGGAGTCCGGACGCCCACCAGGACCCTCGGGGATCCTCAGGGACCCACCACGATCCCCGAGTCCCCGTTCCTCTCACCATCCTCGCACCAAGAGTTGGGGTCCCAAGGGACCTGTGAGTCTGGGATCCCCCTCGGGACACCCCAGGACTGCAGTCCGAGCTCCCCCCACTGCGAAGAGTCCGGGACCCCTCTGGGGCTCCCCAGTACCTGACCCTGTATCGCGCCCCCCCTGCCCCCCGCCCCGCTGCCCCGGGACGTCCACGCACCCCTGAACTGCCCGGGAGCCCCGATCCCCCCCCAGCCCCCCTGCTCCCCCGGGACCCCAAAGTCCGAACTCTGCCCACCGCGGATTGGGGTTCCTTCCCCTCCCACTCAAGGGATTCGGGAGTGCGGGACCCCCGCGGGACCCCCCCGTCCCCCGCCGTACCTTCGCCCCGGGGCTGAGGGCGGTCGGAGCCGGGTCCAAGCGCCCGCCGCCCGCAGCAGCAGCACCGGCAGCGGCATGGCGGCACCGGGAGGGGGGCGGCACCGGGGAGGGACTGGGCGGCACC
>NW_020885115.1:83111-90541 GCF_003945725.1 Corapipo altera
GGGGTGGCCCCGGGCGGGCGGAGCCCCAAACACCGCGGCCCGGGCCCTGCGCCGGCCCCACCAGCACCGGCCCCGCGCCAGCCCCTCGGGCCCTTCCCCGGGCTCCGCACCCCGAGCCCTCCAGCTCCTGGTCCCTGCACCCCCGCCCTCCTCGGGGCCGCCTCCGGACCCCCCGGACCCGCACCGGGACCCCCGCCGGGACGCCCCTCCGCCCCCCGGGGCCGCTGCCGGTGCGGCCATGGCCGGCGGCGGGACCCGGGGCGGGCGCGGGGCCCCGTGAGCGCCCGGCAGCGGCAGGGACAGCGGCGGGCACGGCGGGGACCGAGCCAGCACCGAGCGGCCACCAGGTGAGGCGGGACGCGGACACTGGACGGGGACGGGGGGACGGGGGGTGGCAGAGCCCCGCTGTCCCCGGGGCGGGGAAACCCCCCCTCCTTCCCGGGGTCCCCACGCCGGGGGACCGGAGGACACCGGGGCAGATGTGGCGGTGCCCGAATCCCCACGTGTGAGCCCAGGGGTCCGGGTCACTCCCGGGGGTCACCGGCGGGCCGCGCCCTTTTCCCCAGGGGGCAGCCGTGTGTCACCTTTGGGTCACGTGTCACCGTGGGGGTGTCACCGTGGGGGTGTCACCGTGGGGGTGTCACCGTGGGGCCGTGACCCTGCTGTGTCCCCGCGCGGGTCGCAGGGGTCCCCGTGGGACGAGGTGCCGCTGCGAGGACAGAACTGTGTCCTGGTAGGGTCACCGGGGCCATTGCCTGGGGCCGCCGTGTCCCCCGGGTGCCGTGTCCCCTGCGCTGTGTCCCCTGACACCGGGGGGGTCCCGGCTGCCCGGCCCCCGCCCGGGGGTCTCCCCTGCCCCCCCACTGTTTACAGTCTCGGGCTATTTTCGGGCCCCGCGGGTATTTTTGGCCGTCCGGTGCGGGGCAGGGACGGGCCGTGCCGGTGTCACCCGCCGGGACACCCGATCCCGGGGGACGCGGCCGCTGTCCCCAGGGGGGTGTTGCACAGGCGGGGGTCGCGTCCCTCCCGCCGTACCGGCCCCGCGCCGTGAGTCACCCCGGGCAGGAGGGGCCGGACGGTGTCACCTGCGGACACCGGCCTGGCCGGACACCGGCTGCGGCCACCGCGGGGGACGGAGGTGACGCGCGGGGCTGCGGGGCCGGCGGTAATGGATGGGGGGCCGGGGGGGTCCCGTCGTGCTCCGCGGTTGGGGGTCCTGTCTTGCTCCAGGGGTGGGGGTCCCATCCTGTGCCGAGGGGAGGGGGTCACCAGGGGGTGACGGTCCCCTCCAAGGGTTTGGAGTCCTGTCCTCCCCTTGGGGGCTGGGGGTTCCCCTGCTCTGGGGAGTGGTCCTGTCCCGAGGGTGTGGGGTCCTGCCCTGCCCCAGCGGGGAGTCCCGTCCTCTCCCGGGCAGGGGGTCCCCAGGGCATTGAGAGGCCACTGGGACAGAGGGCTGGCTCTGAGCTGGTCCCGCTCCCGGCTGCTGCCCCTTGGCACTGAAAGGGGGTCTGTGGGGTGGGGGTCTGTGGGTACAGGGGACCGTGGAGAGGGAGTCTATGGAGATGAGGGATATGGGGGCTGTGGGTGCGGGGTCCATGGGGAGGGGGCTCCCCCCACGCGGACTGCGGGGGGCAGCACAGCATGGGGGGTCAATTGGGGTCCCTCGGGCTGGGCAGGGGGGGTCTGTCCCGGGGGACCCCGCGGGGTCATGGCAGGCCCTGACACTGGTTCAGCCGGTGGGACAGGACAGGTTAGTGGCACCTGCGGTGTCACCCGTAGTGTCACCTGCCCGAGGCCGGGGCCAGCTCAGGCCACCCGAATTTGGGGCATGCCGGTGACGCTGCGGGACCTCAGCGGCATTTCCGGTCCCCAAACCTGCCCCACGGCCGCCCCACCGCGGCAGCCGGTGCCGACAGGTGTCCCCGCAGGTGATGGCAGAGCAGGGAGAGAAGGACCCGGAGTACCCGGAATACCGGGAATACCAGCGGCTGGAGGACTGCGAGGAGGACTCGCCCCCGGGCGAGGATGAGGAGGAGCTGCTGCTGCACGTCACGGAGGGGCCAACAGGTACCGGGCGCCACCCAGCAGGGGATCCAGGGGTCCCCGTGGGCTGTCTGGGGGTCCCAGGTGGGGGGGGTTATGAGTCCCAGGTGAGGAGGTTTGTGGGTCCCAGGTGGGGGTTGTGGGTCTCGGGGCAGTCCCAACCATGGCTCCCAAGGTGGGGGTCTCAGGCTGGGGGGTCCATACCCCATTCCCACCTGACCCCCCATGTGTTTCCCCCCACAGACTCGTGGCACCACATCAAGGACCTGGACAGTTTCTTCACCAAAATATCCTGGCACAGCCCTTGGTGGCACTGTGGGGGAACATGGAGGGACATGGGAGGACCCCGAGAATGGGGGAATGGCACAGTGGGGTCTGTCACACCCTCACAGGTTCCTTAACCCCCCCTACATCTACCATTTCCACCAGAGGAACGGCTTCGCCTGCGTCGTGCTCTCGGATGTCCTGGAGCTGGTGTAAGTGACACCTCGTTGCCAGCACACGGTGCCACGTGGACCTGACACGAGGATCTCGCTGACCCCTCTGCCCCCCAGGCAGTTCCTGTTCGTCGTCACCTTCAGCACGTTCCTGCTGTGCTGCGTCGACTACGACGTCCTGTTTGCCACCCGCCCCCTGAACCAGAGCCACGTCCCCGAGCACACCAAGGTGACGCTGCCCGACGCCGTGCTGCCCGCCCCGCAGTGCGCCCGCAGGTGGGCAGGGACACGGGGGGCTGGGCAGGGCCCGGTGCTGTGGGTGACACGTGGGGTCCTAGCACTGCAGGTGACACGTGTGCCAGCGGGTGGCTGCTGTCCCTGCTGGCATTGGTGGCGTGGCCACGTGGGGGTCTCAGTGCCGCTGGTGTGGCCCAGTCGGGTCCCGGGCTGTGGGTGATGTGTGCCCCTAGCAAGCTCTGTGGCAGCAGGTGGCTGCTGGGCCTGCTGGCATGAACGTGGGGGGGTCCCAGTGGCACTGGTGACACACGTGTCCCCAAAGACTCCCTGGCAGCAGGTGACCATGGGGGAGTTGGTGGCACTGGTGACACCTGTGTCCCTGCAGGCTCTATGGCAGCAGGTGGCCATGGGGGGCCCTGGTGGCACTGGTGACATCTGTGTCCCCACAGGCTCCGTGGCAGTGGGTGGCTGCTGTTCCTGCTGGTGCTGGCGGGCATGGTCTGGCTGTGCCGCCTGGTCACGGCACTCCGGCGCCTCGTGGGCTACTGGGAGATCCGGAGCTTCTACATCCGAGCGCTCGGCATCCCCGCTGTGAGTGGGGGGCTGGAGGGGCTGGGGAGGGCTGGGGATGGGCTGGGGTCAGGACTGTGCCATGTGGTGACACGTGGCACTGAACTGTGCCGGGCTGAGCCATGTCATGCCATACTGAGCCGTGCCATGCCATGCTGTATGGTGCTGGCTGTGCCATGCTGAGCCGTGCCATGTGGTGCTGAGCCGTGCCATTGACACGTGGTCCTGAGATGTGCCATGTCATGCTGAACCACGCCGGTGCTGTGTGGTCCTGGGCTGTGCCGTGCTGAGCTGTATCACACGGTGCTGAGCTGTGCCATGCTGTGCTGCACAGTGCTGAGCAGTGCCACGTGCTGCTGTGCTGTGCTGAGCTGTGCCATGGAGCGCCAGTGCCAATCACTGCCACTGTCAGTGGAGGAGCTGTGCAACCACAGCTGGCAGGCGATGCTGAGCCACGCCGTGCCATGCTGTACCACGCCGTGCCACGCCAGTGCCAACGTCCTTGTCATTGTCCCAGGATGAGCTGTGTAACCACAGCTGGCAGTCGGTGCAGGCCCGGCTGCTGGCGCTGCAGCGGCGCCAGCCCCTGTGTGTGCCCCGCCGGGAGCTGACGGAGCTCGACATCCACCACCGCATCCTGCGCTTCCGCAACTACACCGTGGCCATGGTCAACAAGTCCCTGCTGCCCGTGCGCTTCCACCTCCCGCTGCTCGGCCCCGTCGTCTTCCTCACGCGCGGCCTCCAGTTCAACCTGGAGCTGCTGCTGTTCCGGGGCCCGGCCGCGCTCTTCCAGAACACCTGGAGCCTGCGGCCGCAGGTGAAGCGGGCGGGGGCGCGGCGGGCGCTGGCGCGGGGACTGGCGCGGGCGGCCGTGCTGCTGGGGGTGGCCAACCTGGCGCTGTGCCCCTGCGTGCTGGGCTGGCGCCTGCTCCTCGCCTTCTTCAGCTACGCCGAGGGGCTGAAGCGAGCGCCGGGCAGCCTGGGCGCGCGCCGCTGGTCGCTCTACGCCCGCCACTACCTGCGCCACTTCAACGAGCTGGGCCACGAGCTGCAGGCGCGGCTGAGCCGCGGCCACGCGCCGGCCACCAAGTACATGGACTCGTTCAGCAGCCCGCTGCTGGCCGTGCTGGCCCGGCACGTCGGCTTCTTCGCCGGCTCCGTGCTGGCCGTGCTCATCGTCCTCACCGTGTACGACGAGGACGTGCTGACGGTGCAGCACATCCTGACGGCCATCACGCTGCTGGGGCTGGTGGTCACCGTGGCCAGGTGGGTGCTGGGACTGGCGATCGCGGTGGGCGTGCAGGGCTCTGTGCCGCTCGGTGCCGTGCCGGGTGGGCGGGGGGGCTCAGGTGAGACCCCACCTGTCACCACCAGGTCCTTCATCCCTGACGAGCACTCGGTGTGGTGCCCCGAGCAGCTGCTGCAGCGGGTCCTGGCGCACGTCCATTACCTGCCCGAGCACTGGCAGGGCCGCGCCGGCCGCGCCGAGACGCGCGCGGAGATGGCACAGCTCTTCCAGTACAAGGCGGTGGGTGCAGCCCCCCCTGCCACGGGACCCTCCTCCCTAGACCCTCCTCTCTACCACTCCCCTCCCCCAGGACCCCACAGACCGGGAGCTCCCTGTCCCAGGATCCCCCACCCTGGGACCCCGCATCCCCAGGACACCCACAGACTGGGAGCTCCCTTTCCAAGAACCCCCCCACCCTGGGATCTCCCATGCCAGGACACTCCTGCCCCAAGATTCCCCATCCCAGGACCCCCATGCCTGGGAATCCCCCACCCTGGGACCCCTTAACCCAGGGACCCTCCCACCCGAGGACACCCCATCTCCAGTACCCCCACCCCGGGACCCACTCCCCTAAGACCTCTTGCACCCGAGACCCCCCTCCCCAGTGGGTCACGATTGCCCTCTCTGAGATTGACTCTGTGGGATCCCCACCCTGGACCTCCCACCCTGGAACCCCCTTGCTGGGACCCCCTCGACTCCCCTGTCCCCCACACAGGTTTTCATCCTGGAGGAGCTGCTGAGCCCCCTCGTGACCCCCCTGATCCTCATCTTCGCGTTCCCCCCCCGCGCCCTCGACATCGTGGATTTCTTCCGCAACTTCACGGTGGAGGTGGCCGGGGTGGGCGACATCTGCTCCTTCGCGCAGCTGGACGTGCGGCACCACGGCAACCCCCAGGTGGGGCCCGGGGGGACCCGGGGCGGGGGAGGACGGGGGTGGGGGGTCCCGCGGCAGAGGGACTCGTGTCGGGGTGTCGCGTGTCCCTGTCTCTGCAGTGGGTGCCTGGGGGGCACACAGAGGACCCCCGTAGTGGGCGGTTGGGGTGAGGGGTCCCGTGTCGGGGTGTCCCACGTCCCTGTCCCCGCAGTGGCTATCGGGGGGTCACACGGAGGCCCCCCCGGAGCGCCAGGCGGAGCACGGGAAGACGGAGCTGTCGCTGATGCGCTTCGCCCTGAGCAACCCGCGGTGGCGGCCGCCGCCGCCCGCCCGCCGCTTCCTCGGCCACCTGCACGCTCAGGTGACCCGCGACGCGGCCACCGCGCCACCCGCCCGGCCCCTGCTGGCCGAGGGGCCGCTGGCCGCGTCCCTCCTTTCCGAGGACTCGGCCCTGGCGGTGAGTGGGGGCGGGCTGGGGGGGCTGCGGGGTGTTTTGGGGTCCCCCCCCTGACGCGTGTCCCCGCAGCCCGAGGGGTTGGTGGCCAGTGTCCTGATGGCCAGCGGGCTGGTGGCCCGGGACCCCCGCTTCGGGCAGCCCTGCAGCACGGCCAGCGCCACCGCCAGCCTGCTGGCGTCCCTGCGGACCCCTCTGGGGACCCCCCCGGGCACACCCCTGCCCGGGCAGGGGCGCGGAGCCCCCGACAGCCCCGGAGAGCACCTGAGCCCCGAGGAGAGGTGGGGACGGGAGGGCGTGGGGAGGGGGCTTTGGGGAGGAGTGTGGCGGCAGGGAGGGGGGTCACGGTGGGGAAGGGGTGTCACGGAGGGGAAGAGTGTCGTGATGAAGAGGGGGCATCACGGGGGGGAGGAGGCGTCAAGAAGGGGGTGTCACGGCAGGGAGGGTGTGTTGTGGTGGGGACGGGGGGTCGTGGTGGAAAGGGGCGTCATGACGAGGAGGGGAGGGGCTGTCTCCGTGGGGACGGGGCGTCGCGGTGGCTCAGAGATGTCACAGGGGGTGTCGTGGCAGGGTGGGTGTCACGGCTCAGGGGTGTCGTCGGGGGGAGAGGGTATCGTGGAGGGGCTTTCACGGCAGGGAGTGGTGTCACAGTGACTCGGGGGTGTCACGGTGGGGAGGGGGTGTCACGGCGGGGAGGGGGTGGCAGGGAGGAGTGTTGTGGTGGGTCATACCTGTCGAGGCCCAGGGGAGTTTCGTGGTAGGGAGGGGGCTGTCACAACGGTTCGGGGGTGTCGTGGTGAAGAGGGATGTCGTGGTGGGGGTGTCACATCGCCCCCCCGTGGCCCCCAGGCCGGCGCTGAGCGAGTCGCGGCTGCGCAGCCTGAGCCGCTCGGCGCTGCTGGCTGAGGTGGCCTCGGCCGAGATGAGCCTCCACGCCATCTACCTGCACCAGGTGTGTCCCCCGGGGTCCCCCGGGGTCCCCCTGCCCACCCAAGTGTCACTGTCCGGCTGCTCTGCCCTCATCCCCGGGGGGTCCTGCCTGGCCCTGGCACCTGTCCCATGTCCCTTTTCCTTCATCCCTTGTCCCTGTCCCCCACTCCTTGTCCCCAGCCCTGTTCCAGGCTGCCCCCTCACATTGCCCCATGGGGTTACACCCTTCCCCCCCGTTTTTGGCCGGGAACCCCAAAGCCACTGCCAGATGGGGCACTGGGAACGAGGCCCCGTGGCCAGTGTCACCCATGTCCCCCTTCTGCCACCCCTTCAGTGGCCAGGGGTGTCATGGGCTGGGGGACCCCTTCCCTACTGCCCCATGGGGAGGCAGCTTGTCATGGAGGGGCCCTGAGTACCAATACGGTGGGGGGGCTCAGAGCACCGGTATGGGGGGCTCTGCTATGGTGGGGGGCTCAGAGCATCAATGCTGGGGGGACTCTGACCACCTACATGGGGGAACAGTGCTGTTCTGGGGGGCTCAGATCATCAGTACTGGGGGGACTCTGACCACCAACATGGGGGAACAGTGCTGTTCTG
>NW_020885115.1:90551-95312 GCF_003945725.1 Corapipo altera
TACTGGGGGGACTCTGACCACCAACATGGGGGAACAGTGCTGTTCTGGGGGGCTCTGGCTGCCTCTGGGAGACTCTGCCCACAGTGCTGGGGGGCTCTGTCTCTGGGGGGGCTCTGAGCACTAATATGGGGGTCTCTGCTATGCCGGGGGGGCTCTGACCCTTCCTCCCACCCCCCCAGCTCCACCAGCAGCAGCAGCCGCAGGGCCCCGGCCCCCAGCCCGCGGGGGGGTGGGTGACCACGGGGACACCCAAACCCCTCTTCGTGACCACAGGTGAGCACTGCCCATGGGGGGGTCTCAGGGGGCCGGGGGACATTGCTCACCACCCCCCCCGCAGGGCTGAGCCCCGAGCTGGGGCCGCGGGGGGGTCCCAGGGATCCTGACCTGCCCTGTGCCCCCCAGGCTCGGCTGCCCGGGCCTCGCAGCTGCGGGAGATGCCGCTGGGCGGGTGGGCCGAGGAGGAGGAGGAGGAGGAGGAGGAGGAGACGATGACGATGACGTAGCCAGACCCGGCTCTGGTGAGTGGGGGCAGGGGGGCTGGGGACAGGGAGACCCTGGGGTGGGACACGGTGACCCCAGGGCTGGGGACATGGGGACTCCTGGGACTGGGACATGGAAACCCCCTGGAGATGGGACATGGGGACCCCAAGGGCTGGGGACAGAGAGACCCCCCCGGATTGGGACAGAGAGACCCCCAGGGCTGGGGTTCACCAAGGTCTGCCTGCCACGTGTGCCGGGGTCCCCAGTTGCCAGGGTCCCCACTCTGGGATCCCCACTGATGCCCCATTCCTTCCACAGGGCCCTGGTTGTGCCGAGACCCCCCAGAGGTGCCAGGGGAGCTGCCGTGGGCGTGGGGTGGCTGCAGTGGGGGGCTCGCCATGCCCACTGTGCTGCCAGGGGGGCCTTGCCCGTGGGAGCCCCCCACTTGGGGTGTCCCTGGTGCCCGTGCTGTGGCGTGGGGCTGGGGGTGCTGCGAGGGGCCCCCCCAGGTGCTGTGTTTAGGGGGGTGCACGGGGCTGGTGCCTCCCACGGTGCCCTGGGCACCAGCAGAAATAAAGGTTTACAGAGGGGCTGTGCCCCCTGTCTGCTTGGGGGGTGGGCTGGGGGGAGCTGGGAGGACGATGCCATGGCAGTTTGGGGGTGACACTGGGGGGTGTGGGCAGGTGGCAGGAGTGCTGCTGGGGTGGGGCCACTCACCTGCAGCTGCACAGGTGTGAGCCACGGGGCCCTGGCCGTGTCCCCCCTCCCACCGTTGCCCACCCCTCGGAGCCGTGGGACCTTGGCCATGTGCCCTCACTCCTCGTGGCCAGAGCACGGCCGTGTCCCCTCCACCCCCCTAGTTCCCACCTCTCATGTCCCGAGCATGGACAGGTGACCCCAGAGGTGCCACAGAACCCGGCCCCTCCCCGGAGCCACCGGTGCCACCGCAGGAGCCAAAGTGCCAGGCCGGGGTATCAAAACTAAAACCTTTACTGGGGGGTGGCGGGACGGGGGGCTCAGCCTCAGGGACCCCCCTGCCCCCCTGTCCCCCGTGTCCCCGCTCAGGGCGCCGGGCCCGGCGGGCGCCGCTCCTGCAGGGAGAAGGACTGGCTGCGGATGCGCAGGGCCACCTCCTGCGTGCGGAACGTCAGCCCGAAGATGTCCTCGTGGTAGCGGTTCTTGTCCTGCGGGACGGGTGTCAGGCTGGGGCCGGGGTCCCCCCTGGAGTCCCCGTGGGGTCCCCCGTGGGGTCCCAGCCCTTACCCTCAGCTCGCTGATGACGTCCCCCGCCTGCCCCAGCGTCATGTGTCCCTCCTGGGCCAGGATGTGCTGCACGGTCTGCAGCACCTCGGTGGCCATGGTGACGTCCCCGCACACGTACATGTGGCCCCCGTCCTGGCACAGCACCTGGTGCACCTCGGCCGCCAGCTGTGCCCGCAGCACGTCCTGCACGTAGGTCTGGGGACACCGCGGGGCCCATGGCACCTGGCACCACCCAGCCTGTCCCTAGGTCCCCATCCCCACCCCGACACTTTGTGTGCTGTCTCTGTCCTCATCCCCCTCCCCAGCCCCTCCTCCCTTCGTGCCTTTGTGTCCCCATCCTGTCCCTGTCTCCATATGTGTCCTTGGCCCCTCTCTTCCTCTCCTCCATCCCTGGCCTTGTGTCACCTACTGATCTCTGTCCCCTCCATTTCTATCCCCATCTCATCCATGTCCTTGTCCCCATCACAGTCCCCTCCCCAGCTCCATCCCTGTCCCCATCCTGTCCCTGTCCCCATCCCACCCTGGAGGTCCCAGGCTGGCAGGAGAAGGCCATGAGCACCTTGGCTGAGCAACCCCTCCATCCTGTCCTCATCCCCTCCCTGTCCCCATCCCATCCCCATCCCCATCCCATCCCATCCCTGTCACACTTTGTGGGTCCTGGACTGGAAGGAGAAAGCTGTGAGTGCCTGACCACGGATCCCCTCCATTTCTGTCCCTGTCCCCATCACACCCCCTCCCCAGCTCCATCCTTACTCCAGTGTGTCCCCATCCTGCTCCCATCCCACCCCTGTCCCCGTCACACCTTGGGGGTCCCAGGCTGGCGGGAGAAGGCCGTGAGCACCTGGCTGAGGGCCCCCTGCTCCCGCGCCTGCTCCATCTCCTCGCAGTAGATGTGGTCCAGGGCAGACGAGCGGCACCCGAACACCAGCACCATGGGGCCCAGGGAGACACCTGCGGGGAGAGTGTCCCTGGCTCCCTGCACACTGTGTGCCCGTGTCCCCATACCCTGCAGCCCTGCTCCCCCCCGTCCACATCACCCCATCCCCATGTCCCGGGCCTCCATCCCCTTCCCCGTGTCCTCCCATCCCCAACACCATGCTCAGAGTCCCCATGCCCCTTGTCCCGCATCCCAGTGCCACCATGACCTTGTGTTCCTGTGCCCCCCATCCCCGTTTCCCCTGTCCCCCTGCCCTCGTTGTCCCCATCTCCATGTACCCCCTCCCCAAGTCCCCCCTCCACCTGTCCCCCCACCATGTCCCACTGTCCCCAGCCCTCCCCTGTCCCTGTGTTCTCCTGTTCCCCCTGTCCCCACCCTCGGTGTGCAGGAGGTGCAGCCGGTGCTGCCAGAAGCTCCGGAACGGCGCGATGCCGGTGCCGGGGCCCACGAGGATGCAGGGGGTGTCGGGGGCGGGCGGCAGCCGGAACGAGGGGGCCCTGCACGGTGAGGGTGTCACCGGGGGGGCCGGGACCAACCCAGCGGGCGGCGGCGGGACCCGGGGGAGCCCCGGGACCGGCCCCTGCTCGGGGATGCCGGGAAATGTAGTCGGGGGAGCGGGGGCGGGCAGGGACATGTGGGGGGACGAGCGGGGGGACAGGCAGGGGAGCGGAGGGGCGACAGGGAGCGGGCAGGGAGAGCAGGCAGGGAGCGGGGGGGGCAGGCAGGCGGACCGGGGGGACAGTCCCTTACCCCCGGATGAAGGCGGGCACCGTGTCCCCCGGCTGCAGCCGCGCCAGCCACGTGGAGCAGACGCCGTAGTGGAGAGGGCCCTGCCCGTCTGTGGGGACCGGGAGGGTCTGTGGGGGCTGCGGCAGGCGGCACCCCAAAGGGCAGCCCCCCAGAGAGCCCCTTCCCCCCGCGGAGGGGCTGCGGACACCCCCCTGTGCCCCCCTCCCCGGGCAGGGCTGGCGGACGGAGGACCTGAAGATGCTCTGCGGACACTAGAGATGGTTTGGGAACCCTGGAGATGCCCTGGAAGCCCCCACGGCCCCGTGCCCGTCCCTGTCCCCGCTCACTCTCGCTGTGGTAGGTGACGACGGCCACGGTGAGGTGGATCTCGCCCGGGTGGGCGCCGGGCGCGGAGCTGATGGAATAGTAGCGGGGCTGGAGCAGCGGGAGCTGGGAGAGCAGCAGCGCGGCCGGCAGAGCCACGGACGGGAACTCGGCCAACACCTCCGGCAGCGTCGGGCACCGGAACCACTTCCACTCCTCGTACAGCCGCGCGTCCTGCGGGCACACGGCCGGGACACGGGGACACGGCACAGCGCTGGGACCCCGCGCCGGGCACACGGCCGGGACACCGGGGACCCAGTCTGGGACACTCACCCAGCACCCAGACAAAGGGACCGGCAGTCACCCCGGCAGGGTGGCATCCCAGTATCCCAGCTGGGGACGGGATCAGCATCCCAGCATCCCAGTATCCGGCCATGGACGGGGCCAACATCCCAGCATCCCAGCCTCCTGCTCCTCCAGCCCCCGTCCCCGGGGGTGACGCCCCTCACCTGCGCCAGGCGCTGGAGCCGCTCCCGCTCCGCGGGGTCCTGCGCCAGCGAGCCCAGGAGCTGCAGGAACTGCGGGGTCGGGGGGGCCGCCACGTCCAGGTAGAAGGTGAGAGCCTGGGCCAGGGTGCAGGGGGGCAGCCGCGGCTGCAGCACCCAGCGTGGTCCGGGGGGGGACCCGCCTGCAGGGTGGGGGGGGCATAGGGGTGCTCAGTCCTGTCCTGTCCCTCCCCCACTTCCCCAGCCCCTTCCTCTTCCTCTTGCCCCTCCCCAGCACCTTCTCTTCCTTTTTTCCTTTTCCTCCTCCCCAGCCCCTTCCTCTTCCCCGTCCTCACCCCCCTCCTCAGCCCCCTTCCCATTCCGTTCCCCAACCCCTTCCCCTTCCCCAACTCTTTCTCCTTTCCTCTTTCCCAGCCCCTTCCCCCTACCCTTCCTCTTCCTCCTCCTCTCCTTCCCCGACCCTTTCCCCTTTCCCAGCTCCTTCCCAAGCCTCAGCCCCTGCTCGTACCGGCGGGGTCCCCC
>NW_020885115.1:95322-99079 GCF_003945725.1 Corapipo altera
CGGGGTTGTCCCCATCCCCTCTGTGTCCCCATCCCCTCTGTGTCCCCCTCCCCGTACCCGCGGGGTCCCCGTCGCGGCTCTCCAGCCCCAGCGGCTGCTCGGGGGGCGGCGGGTCCTCCACGCGCTCCAGGACCCCCCGCACCAGCTCCTCGCGGTTGGCGGGGAACACGCCCAGGTGGTCCCCGGGCAGGTACCGCAGCCCCTCCTGCCCCTCGCAGCCCACCCGCACCAGCAGCGTCTGCCGGCTGGGGGGCACGGGGGGGTCAGCGCGGCGGGGGTGGAACACGGGGGGTGAAAGTCCCAGGGATGGGGGGCTGTGGGGTGTGGGGGGGTCTGGAGATGGGGGGTCCCGGGATTGGGGCGTTCTGGGATCGGGGAGTCCCGGGGATGGGGGCCCTGAGGTTGGGGGGGGCCCAGGGTTGGAGGGACCCAGGGTTTTGGGGGGGGGGGGCGGCGATGAGGGTCCAGGGATTGAGGTTCCCAGTAACGGGGGTCCTGGAATGAGTGTCTGGGGTTGGGGGAGTCTCAGGGTAGGGGGGTCCCGGGAGTGGGGGGGGCCGAGATGGGTGTCACTGTCCGGGGGGGTCTCACCTGGACTCCTCACTCTGCAGGTTCTCCACAGACAGCACCGAGCAGGGGAACACCCGGCGCTTGTGCAGGTGGGACAGTCCTGGGGGGCACAGGGGGGGATCATGTGGGGGCTGGGGACACGGGGGGCTGGGGATGTGTGGGAGGGACACGGAGAGCTGGGGGGACACGGGGGGCTGGGGATGTATGGGAGGGACACAGAGAGCTGGGGACACACGGGGGCTGGTGGTCATGGGGCAACTGGTTGGTCATGGGGGGTAGTGGAGGGTGTGGGGGGGCTGGGGATGCGTGGGGGGACCCAAAGGGACACAGGGAGACACATGTGGGGCTGGGGGATATGGGGGGCTGAGGGGTCATAGGGGGACTGGAGAGTCACAGAGAGCTGGGGAAGAACAGGGGTTTGGGGGGGCATGGGGGGGACTTGAGGGGACTGCAGGGTCATGGGGGGACACGGGGGGCTGAGGAGTCATGGGGTGACAGGAGGGCTGGGGGGGTGCCAAGGGATCCTGGGGAGGTCACGAAGGGGCTGAAGGAGTCCCTGGAGGGTGGCTGTGGGGTGACCCCCAGAGCTGTGGGGTGTGAGGGGGTCCCACAGGGTGCTCGGAGGGTGCTGTAGCTGTGGGGTGTCCCGGGGGGGCCATGGGGCAGATGCTGGTGGCAGCTGGAGGGTGATGCAGAGGGTTGGGGGGTCCTTGGGGGTGCCAGGGGGTGCTGGGGGGTCAGTACCAGCCAGGGTCTCGGTGGCCTGGGGCTGTGGCACCAGCCGGTGCCTCTGGCGCTTCCAGCCCTGCGGGGGGGCAAACAGCTCCTCGGCCCCCCCCGGCCCGTCCCCCACACAGAAGGTCTCACAGGCAGCCTGGGGGCACGGGGGGGACACGGTGGGCACCAAGGGAGGGGGGCTGGTGGGTCCCCCCAGACCCCCATACCTGGAACACCGGGTGTTCCCAGGTGTGGAATGACTCCTCCTGGCCCCCCAGCCCCGTACCTGGAACACCTGGCGTGCCCAGGTGCGGAACGACTCCTCCTGGGCACACAGCTCGTCGCCCTCGCCCAGGGGCAGCACCCGCTCCCCCCCCAGCTCCTCCAGCCGCGTGTCCACGGCCCGTGCAAAGGCGCAGAAGTGGGGGTACGCCCGGGACCCCAACCCGAACACCGCGAACCTGGGGGAGCGAGGGGGGCAGGGTCCTCAGAGCCGGGGCTTGGGCACCCAGGGGTGACGGTGTGGGGTGCCCAGGGACGCTGGGAGGACCCAGGGATGGTGAGGTGCCCAGGTAAGGAGACAGGGGACACCCAGGGATGGGGACAGGGGGCATCCAGGGATGTGAGGTGCCCAGGGATGGGGGTACTCAGGGATAGGGTGGACACCCAAGGCGAGGGGGAGCAGGGAATGCTCAGCATGCAGGGATGGTGGGGGTGGGGGCACCCAAGGAGGAGGTGGGATACTCAGGGAATGCAGGGACACACAGGGGTGGGGGTGGGGTGCCCGTCCCCATCCCGGTGCCTGTTGCCATATCTGTGGCTATGCCGATCCCATGCCCATCCCAGTGCCCACCCCCATGGCCCCAGTACAGCAGGGCTCCCAGCATGCCCCTGCCATGCCCCTGTCATGCCCACAGTACTGCAGGGCTCCCAGCATGCCCATCCCATGCCCATCCCATCCCCATCCCATGCCCATCCCATCCCCATCCCATGCCCATCCCATGCCCATCCCATCCCCATCCCATCCCCATCCCATCCCCATCCCATGCCCATCCCGTGCCCATCCCATGCCCATCCCATGCCCATCCCGTGCCCATGTTACCGCAGTGCTCCCAGGGTCCCGGCACTGTCCGTGTTGCTCAACTGCCGCCGCTTCTTCTTCCAGGAGGCCACGAGCTGGTCGGACTGGGAGACACTGTTGAACCGCAGCTTGTAGCTCCTGGGGGGGTCGGGGGAGTCAAGGGGGTGAGAGGGGGCCGGGGGGGTCCTGCCCCAGCCCCTGGTCCCAGCAGGGACCCCTGAGCCCCCCGGTGCTCACATGGGCGGCTCCGCCTGGGAGGTGCCGGTGTACGGCGATGTCATCTCCATCAGTGCCTTGGAGAAGCTCTGGGGGGGACAGAATTTCAACCCCAAATCCAGACCCCTTCCCAGTGCCTTTCCTATCCCAATTCCATCCCCATCCCATCCCTATCCCAATCCCATCCCAACCTCGGCACATTCCGGAGGGTCCCCGTTCCCAAACGTGCTGGTGACCACCAGGACCAGGGTCTCGTGCTCCAGGGCCACCACGTCGTACTCGTCCATGCACAGCACCTTCGTGGAATTCCAGGATTGGGATCCCTCCATGATGGGATCCTCTCACTCGGTGTCTCCGCTCACCCTCGCCTTTGGCCAAGGGGAGGGGGTTTGGGTGATGGGAGACGCCCCAATTCCCTGCCTTTTCCTTGCAAACCTTGGGATCAAACGCTCGTCGGAAGAGCTGGCACAGATTCCAAGCGTAAGTCCGGGATTTCCCTGTCTCGGTGGCGTAGAGGATGGTGGCCTTCACCCTCCGCGCCATCACCTGTCCCATCAGCTTGGCCGAGATCTTGACGGCACTGTGGGATCCCCAGGATCACGATGAGATCACCATGGGATCCCAGAATTCCAATGGGATCCCTGGGATCGCGCGATTCACCTACTTGGCCACTTCCTTGAAGGTCTTTCTCCGTGTGACGGTGGTGCCTTTGGACACGTAAACCTTCCAGGCATCGGGCTGTGGGGGGGAGGCGGCGGTTGTGGGGCAGAGGGGCCATGGGAGGGTTGGTTGGGGGGCAGAGGGGCCATGGGGGGGTTGGTGGGGGGGGGACGGGGGGTCATGGGGTTGTGTGGGGGGCTGGGGAGGCAGAGGGAGCTTAGGGGGTCATGGGGGGGCTGGAGGAGTCCTGAGGGGCCTGAGGGAGTGTGGTGATGTCTGGAAAATCCATCTCACACTGAGTTGAGATGTGGGAGGGGGCTTGGACTAGGGAATTGGATTTTTGGGGCTCTCAAACCATGACAGGGAGACCCTCAGCTGGTGCCGTGGGGGTTCCACAGGGTGCTCAAGAGGTGCTGTGGCGTGTCCTGGGGGCTGTGGGGAGGGGTCCCACCTGGTAGCGGAAGGTGCAGGGGGCTGTGGGGAGGGGTCTCACCTGGTAGCGGAAGGTGGGCA
>NW_020885115.1:99089-102197 GCF_003945725.1 Corapipo altera
GGCAGGGGGCTGTGGGGAGGGGTCTCACCTGGTAGCGGAAGGTGGGCCGCAGCTGGTAGTTGACCATCTCCTGGTGGAAGACGGGGGTGAGGCTGCCCGAGAGGGGGGGCACGATCCAGGCCCAGTCCGCGGGACACCCCCCCCGCGCCCGCCCCTCCGCTGCCAGGTGCTTCACGAACGACTCGGTGGCCGCGTGGTGGTCCACGATGGTCACCTGGGCCACCTGCGGGGACAGGGGGGCAATGGGCACCTGGACCACCCGCAGGGACAGGGGCTGGGGGCTCTGGGAGGGAATGGTGTCCCCCATGGCAGTGTGGCAGCGGGGGGGCCCTGGGGGTGTTGGGGTCCATGTGACGTGGTGACGGGGATCCCAGTGCTGTGGGAGCCCCCCTGGCATGACAGTGTGGGGGGCCCGGAGTTGTGGGGGTCTCAGCATCGTGGCGGTGGGAGGTTCCCCATGACATGGTGGGGGGTGTCACAGAGGTGTGGGGGTCTCAGCATTGTGGTGGTGGGAGGTTCCCCATGACACAGTGTGGGGGTCTGGGAGTTGTGGGGGTCTCAGCACTGTGGTGGTGGGAGGTTCCCCGTGACACGGTGGGGGGTGTCACGGAGGTGTGGGGGTCCCCCTGGTGCAGCAGTGGAGGAGTCCCGAGGGCAGGGTCCCAGCAGTGCGGGGGTCCTGACAGGGGGGTTCTGGCTCTGGGAGCTGCCCTGGCACTGGGGGGGTCCCGGTACTGGGGGGTTCCCGGCACTGGGGGATCCTGGCAGGGGTCCCACCTGGAAGCTGTGCAGCACGGCCACGTTCACCTCCACGGCTGCCCGGTCCTTCCAGAGGGAAGAGCTGGTCCCCGTGTCCAGCCCCATGCGCTGGGCCACCTCCTGTGGGGGGCAATCGAGGGGGGGTCACTGGGGGGGTCGGGCAGGGGGCTCAGCTGGAGGGTGTCAGCCAGTGGAGTCCTTGTGGGGTCCCAGAGGGGTCCCACGGGAGCTTGGCCCAAGGGTCCAAATGGGGTTCCAGGGGAGGTCCCAGAGGAGATCCTGGTGGGTCCTGGGGTATCCCAGTGGGGGGTCCCAAAGATGCCCAATAGGTTCCCAGTGGAGTCCTTGGGGGGTCCCAGGGGGTCCCGAGAAGGGTCCTGGTTGGGTGCTGGGGAGTGCCAGGGGTGGTCCCAGTGAGGTCCCGGGCTGTGCCAGGGGGTCCCAGTCAGGTCCTGGGGGGGGAGGTGTCCCAGGGTGGTGCTGGGGGGGTCCCAATGCGGTCCCAGGGGGTGCTGGGGAGGTTCTGGTGGGGTCCCAGAGGGTGCTGGGGGGCGTGGGGGTCTCACGGGCAGCACGTTGTAGCGGTGGCGGTCGCAGAGGTTGCGGGAGCCGATCTCGGTGCCCATGTACCAGCCGTTGAACGGGGCCGCGGGGAACTCGAGCCCCCCGATCTCCAGCAGCAGGTTGGCCACGGCTGGCAGCGCGTGCCAGCGCAGCCCCAGCTCCGAGAACCACTCTAGCCTGGGGGGGCAGGGGGGGCTGCAGCCGGACCCTCACGGACCCACGTCTGCCCCACGCTGGCCCCACCCTGGGTCCCCCATCCCACCTGCACCCCAGTATCCCAGTACCCACCCAAGGAGGGAGTCAGCAGACCAGTATCCCAGTCAGGGAGAGGATCAGCATCCCAATATCCCACTGTCCAGCCCGGGAGCAGGTCAGCAACCCAGACTCCCGGTATCCCGTGCAAGGAGGAGACCAGCAGACCAGTAGACCAGTGACAGAAGGGACCAGAATCGCAGCATCCCAGCCCAGGAAGGGGGCAGTTTCCCAGTATCCCAGCCAGGGAGGGGGTCAGCAGACCAGTATCCCAGTCAGGGATGGGATCAGCCCCACCACAGCCCCATGTCCCCAGCGGGGGTCCCAACCTCCATGCCCCCTCCATCCCCTCTCATCCCCTCCATCCCCTCTATTCCCTCTCCAGGAACGACCCCGTTGGATCTCAGCCCGGAGGGGTGTCCCAGGGGGTCCCCTGGCCAGGGGGGCCCCGGGGGTCACAGCCCCACTCACGTGGGGTGCTGGAGCGGCACCTCGAGGACCAGCTCCGGGGGGAGCGGGAAGAGCTCGGGGGACTCATCGGGGCCCTGCAGCAGCAGCGGCAGCACGTCGAAGCGGCCCCCCCCGGGGGTCCAGCCGTGCTGGATGCAGAGCTGGGGGGGGAGACAGTGTCAGGGGGGTCACCAGGCAGGGGAGTCCAGGGACACAGGAACTGGGGGGGGAGATGGAGTGGGAGATGAGGAAGGATGGAGGGGGCATGAGGAGATGGGGGTGGAGGAGGGATGGAGTGAGGATCAAGGGATGGAGAGGGTTTGGAGGAGATGTGGAGGGGAGGACAGAGAGGTGAAGGAGGAGGAGATGAAGGGAGGGATGGAGAGGGGATAGAGGGGGGATGAGGGTGGTCTGGGGGCCCAGGGGTGCCCCACCTCGGTGATGTCCACGTTGGCGGGGTCGCCCCTCACGGAGCCGTCGGGCTGCCGGTACCCGGCGTAGCGGATCAGCTGCGGGTTCCAGATGCGGAAATCACCCCGGCCCGGTGCCCGCGGCGGGAAGATGGTGATGGCAGACCTGGGGGGATCGGGGGCGTCACAGACCCCCTCTGGCAACGGGGGTCGGGGGACCGGGAGGGCACTCACCGGATGTTGCCGCGGTTGGTGGCGAACTGGATGTGGGAGCAGAGGAGGCTGAACATCTCCCCCACCCCTGCGCAGTCCCGGGCGTCGAACACCTGTGGGGGGACGGGGTGGGGTGTGGTCGGTGCCCCCACGGGTTGTGGTGGGCGTGGTCCCAGGGGTGGGGTCGCACCTGGAGCTTGTTCCACTGGATGCGGCCGACGCAGCGCGCCGCGTTCCGCCAGGCCTGCTTGGCACCGAAGGCCAGCTCGGGCTCCCGCAGCCGGTACGAGCCCGAGGCCTCGATCTCCGCAGCCACCTCCCGCAGCCGCTGCGTGTGTGCCGGGGAGTTCTCCCTGCAGGGGGGACCCCCAGCACCCTCACAGACACAGGGACACCCCCAGCACCCTCACAGACACAGGGACACCCCCAGCACCCCCAGACACTGCCACCTCCCACAGCT
>NW_020885115.1:102207-107452 GCF_003945725.1 Corapipo altera
CCCAGACACTGCCACCTCCCACAGCTTCTGCATCTGCACCCCCCCTGTGGGGGGACCCTCAGCACCCCCAGAGGCAGGGACTCCCCCTTGCTCACCGCCGCAGGGACACGTAGTACTGGGTGATGAAGTCCCGGGCCAGCTCCAGCAGCTCCTCGGGGGGTCGCATCCCCTCGGGGGTCGGGGTGGGCAGCGGCCGCGGCAGCACCAGGGACCCCAGGCAGCGCTGCCCCGAGCAGGGCAGCTCCTGGGGGGGAGACCGTGTCACTCGGGGGCCTGCCCGGACCCCCGGGACAGAACCCCCGTCCCAGCATCCCCGTCCACACCCTCCTCTCCCGTGTCTGTCATCCCGGCACTCCCCAAACCGCACCCCGGGACAAATCTCCATCCTGGAATCCCCCCCACAACCCCCCGCCAGCCCTGCCCCCCCCAAACCTGCACTCCCCCCAACCCTGCCCCCTCACTTTGCCCCTACAATCTACCCCCCAACACGCACCCCATCACCCCATCCCACACCCTCCAACCTCCATCTCTGTGCCCCCAGCCCTGCACCCCCCCATCTTGGCACCCCCAGCCCCACCCCCGTCCCCATCCCCGCGCCCCCCGCGCCCCCGGCCCCGCACCTGCCCCGCGGTGGCACAGAGCGTGTCGTAGCTGATGCTCCCCGTCTCCCAGTTCTTCAGGCGGGCGAAGCGCGGGGGCTCCGCCGGGTGAGCGGGCGCCGGGCTGGGGGGGCACGGGACACCCCTGAGCCCTGCCCGGGCACCGGAGGCCAGCCGGGGGTCCCAGGGGACGGGAGGGCTCTCGCGGTTCCGATGCCGGGACCTCCCCGGGATGTGGGGACCACTCCGAGGGGGCTGCGACCCCCGGGGCACGGGCGAGGGAAGCGGGGGGCAGTGGGGTGGGGACTTCCGCGCCCCCTGTTGCTGCTGGGGGTGTCCTGAGCCCCCGGCTCAGCCCCATGGGGATGGGGGGAGGGTAAGGGCTGGGGTGGGTCAGAGGGTGGGGGGTGCCGAACTGGGGGGGCAGCAGTTTGGGGGTCAGGGTATGGAGGGACTGAGCCGAAGAGGGATCTGGGGGATGGGGGAACAGGAGATGGGACTGAGCCGGAGGGGTCAGGAGTTGAGGGGGTCAGAGGATGGGGAGGCGCGGGGCGTTCCTGGCCCTCGTGCGAGTGTGAACAATGGCCATGAGTCAGAGCGGGCTCCGGGCCACCGGGGGGACACACCTCCTGTCCCGTTCCCATCCCTGTCCCCACTGGGCTGGGGGTCCCCACGCCTCCTGGGGATCCCCACACCTCCTGGGGATCCTCACGCCTCTATCCCCACCCGACCGCATGCCCCCCCTCCCCATATGTCCCCATCCCCAAATCCAACCCGTCCCAGTGCACCCCAGGGGTCCCAAGGGCTGCCGGGGCCACGCCGTGGGACAGGGGACACTGGCGTGGTGCCACGGGCAGCGGGAGCGGGGCTGTGCTGCCGGTGGGCATCGCGTCCTGCCCCGGTGACCCAAGCGTGCCACCCCGTCGGGGACACCTCCCCAGCGGGGACACCTCCCCAGCGGGGACACGTCTCCAGTGGGCTCTGGCCGTGCGGGGATGTCCCCGGGAGCCAGGAGGGGGGTCCCCGTCCAGGTTCGGGGCCGCGGCAGGGTGGGTGCCGATGCCCCGGGGCCCTGTCCGTCCATCCCACCCCATCCCACCCCGTCCATCCCACCTGGACACCCACCCGGGGGGTTCGGTGACAGCGGCGATGGCAGCGGTGACAGGAGGGTCCTCGGGCGCGGGGCCGCGCGGGCGCGAGCAGAGGCCGAGGCCGGGGCAGGCGCGGGGGGCCCCGGGCAGGACCCCCGGCAGGTTCCCCATCGCGGCCCCTCTGAGCCGGGAGCGGCCGCTTCCCGCTTCCTCCGGCCCGGGGAAGTGGTGACGGGGCCGCGACGCCCCCGCCCCGCGCACAATGGGCACCGCCACCGTCACTGCCACCTCCGTCACCTCCACTGCCACCTCCGTCACCTCCAGAGCCACCGCCACCGCCCCGCCCCTGCCACCACCGTGTGGGACACACTGGGGACCCCACCGGGGGGCTTTGGACCCAATGTGACCCCCGGCACCCCGGTACCTGGCCATGGGGAAACAGCGATGGCACCCAGAGTGGGGGACACGGCACCCATGAGGGGGACATGGCACTGGGGGGGACATGGGGGACCCGCATGGCACCGGGGGGACACAGCACTGGAGGTGGCGTGGCACTGGGTGGCATACGTGGCACTTGGGGGCACACACGGCCCTAGGGAGACACGTGGCACCCGGGGAGGGTAAATGGCAGCTTGGGGGTACACATCGCACCCAGGAGGGACACAGCACTGGGGGGACACGGCACTGCGGCAGAGGTGGGGCACACACGGGGCACACACATGGAGCTCACGGGGACATGGCACTGGGGGGGATAGATGGCACTTGGGGTCACATATGGCGCCGGGGGGAGCCTGGCACCTTGGAGACGCAGTGATGGCACCCAGAGAGAGGACACCGCACCCACAGGACAGTGGAGGGGACGTGGCACCCGCGGGGGACACACGCAGCACTTGCGGGGCCATGGTGGTGGCAGGGACCCCCATCCCGACCCCAGGGAGCTGCGCCCCCCCAGTGCTCTGTGCCGGGTGGTTGGGTGCTCCGGGGGGTCCCGGGCCCTCCCAGCCCCCCGGGCCATCCGTGGGGCGGATGTCCGGCGGGACCCCCCCATTTCCCGCCGCTTCCACCCAGTTCCGGCCATTGACGCGCCGGGCGCTCCCGGGGACCCCCGGATAGGCACCCACCCCTGGGGGTGGGACACCCTGCGAAGGGGGGGGTGCACCCCCTGACCCTGCCTTGGGGGGCACTCTGGGAAACAGCAGGGGGTGGGGGGACGTCACCCCGGTTGTGGCGGGGGAGTCGCGCGGTGACCCCGCAGTGGGGCGGGGGTCCCGGGGGTCGCGAGTGCGGGGACCCCGGGGCAGGAGCGCTGTTCGGGTGCGGGGGGTGCGGGGTCACCCGGGTCCCGGCGGGGGGGTCCCGCCGGAGGTTCGCGGGGGGCTCGGCCCGCAGCTCCCGCAGCGACGGGAAACCGCGCCCGGTGCCGGCGAGGCGGTTCCTTCCTGCGGGGCGGGGGAGACCGGGGGGCGCGGGGGGGGTACCGCGGCACGGCGGGGGGGGCGAACCGGGGGGAACGCCCCAGGCACCGCCGGGGGGGGCACGGAGGGGGCGGCCCCGGCCCCGAACGGGGAGTGGGGGTCGATCATCCCGCCCGGGGGGGTCCCGGGTTGCCCCCCCCGGCCCCAGGGTGTTCCCTGCCCATCCCCGGGGGGCGGGACCGGCCTGTCCGTCACGGCAGAGCGCCCATCCGATTGGCTGTCCTGCCCGCGGGGGCGGGGACTGGGCCATGGGACAGGGGGGAGCTGGAGGGGTCAGAGCTTGTCCTGCCCCACAGACACCCCCCCTCCCTCCCAGCCCTCCCCCGTACCCCACAGTGTCCCCTGCAGCGCACGGTGTCCCCCGGCCCTACAGCCCCCCCGTGCCCCGCAGCCCCCCCCGCCCGGCTCGGCTGAGCTCCGCTTGGTCCGGCCGGTCCAGTCCAGTCCGCTCGGGCCTGGCGGGTCCCATCGCTCCGCTGGGCTCTGGTGGGTCCATTTGGGTCCGTTCAGGTCCGTTCAGGTCCTTTCAGGTCCGTTTGGGTCCAGTGGGTCTGTTCGGGTCCATTCAAAGCCGTTGGGGCCGGTCGGTCCTGTCGGTCTGGTCGGCTCCGGTCAGTCCGGTCAGTCCGGTCAGTCCAGCTGGTTCTGTCGGTCCGTTCGGGTCCATTTGGTCCATTCGGGTCCGGTTGGTCCATTCGGGTCCGGTTGGTCCATCCAGGTCCAGCCGGTCCCCGCGGTCGCGGCCCAGCGGCGGAGCAGAGCCGAGGCCGGCGACAGCTTCAGCACCTGGGACAGAGCCCGGGGGCGGCGGGACTGGGAGGGGACTGGGACTGGGGTTGAACTCGGATGAAACGGGACTGGGACCGGACTAGGGCCAGGACTAGACTGGAACCAGGAATTAACTGTGTGGGATTGAAATAGGCCTGGGAGTGAGATTTGAACTAGGACTAGACTGGGAATGGGATTGGGTCTAGAACTGGGATCAGGACAGATTGGGGTTAGGACTGGGACTGGACTGGAAGTGGGACTGGGACTGGAACTCAGATTGGGACTGGAACTGAACTGGGACTGAACTGGAACTGGGACCGGCACCCAGACCAGCATCATGATTGGGTCTGGGACTGGACTGAACTGGCACAGGGACTTGGGCCTGGACTGGACTTGGACCAAGACTGAGATTAGGACTGGATTGGGACTAGGACTGGACTGGACTACAGTGAGACTGGACTGGGACCAGCACGATGACTGGGACTGGGATTAGGCTGGACTGTGACAGTGATGGGACCCTGACTGGACTGGGACTGATCTTTGTGTCTGGGACCAGGATTGGACTGGATTTGGGCTTGGACTGGAATGGGATTGGGTTGGACTGGGAAGGGACTGGTCTGGGAGTGGACTAGGGCTAGGACCAGAACCGGAACTGGGACTTGGACTGGACTGGACTGGAGTGGAAATGGAACTGGGTTTTGGACTAGATGGGCAGGACTACACTGAGGTTGGGACTGGGACCAGAACTGGACTGGATAGAGACTGGGTGGGAACTGGGACTGGGATTTCGACTGGACAGGACTGCGAGTGGGACCAGGACTAAATTGGACTGGAACTAGAATTAGGATTGAGATTAGGATTAGATCAGGATTGGGACTGGGACTCGGAAGGGGGCTGGGCTGGGATGGAAGGGTTGGGCCTGGGAGGCTCCTGACAGGACGCGGCTGGGGCTGTGCCTGGAGGCTCTGCCGCGGCCCCACTGACCCCATGTCCCCATCTCCCGGTGGTCCAGTGTCTCACTGGCCCTGTATCCCGGAGTCCCCGTGTCTTGGTGTCCCCATGTCCCGGTGTCCTCGTAACCCGGTGCCCCCGTGTCGCCATGTCCCCACGTCCTGGGGTCGCGGTGCCCCCCTGTGTCCCCCTGTGTCCCCCCGTGTCGCTGCAGAAGGGGGGTCCGGGGTGTCCCCGGGGCGATGGGGGGGGCGCGGTGATCCGTGGGCGGGGCAGTGGGCGTGGTCAGTCGGTGGGCGTGGCCAGCGGCACGGCTCGCGCCCCCGGGCCGGGCGGGGCGGGGGGTCCCCGGGCCCCCCCC
>NW_020885115.1:107852-115878 GCF_003945725.1 Corapipo altera
GGGGCCCTGGGGGGGCACCGGGGCCGGGGGGGGGGGGACCCGGGAGGGGCGGGGCCGGGGGAGCCGGGGGTGGGAGGGACGGGGCGGCGGGGACCGGGATGGGGGCGTTAGGGGACACTGGGGGGACCCGGGATGGGGAGGACCAGGGAGACGGTAGTCTCAGGTGGGTTTGGGGTGACTGGGGACAAACCCAGCTCGGGGAGAGGGGGGACACTGCCCACCCTGGCCCCCAGAAGCCCCCAGAACTCCCCAGCAGCCCCCAGCCCCGGGTGGGTTTGAGGTGATGGGGAGAAGCCTGACTGGGGGGACCACCCGCCCCGGCTCCCAGCAGCCCACAGCTCAGGGGTTCCCCCAGTCCCCGAGGGGTGATGGAGACCCTGCCCCTGGCCCAGGCTGCTGTGGGACTGGGGGTCCCACCTGGCCCATGGCCCCCCCAGCCCGCTGCCCAGCCACAGGTGCAGGGAGACCAGGGGGACATGTGGGAATGGAGGGTCTGGGGGTCCCCAGCATCTGGTGGGGGTCAGGCCCTGGGGACAGGGCAGTGACGGGGCGATGCTGCCCCACGGGCTGGGCTGGGGGGTGTTACCGTGCTGGGGGACAGGCTGTGGCTGGGGGGTCTGGCCTGGCTGAAGCCCTGCCTTTGGAGTGGGGGTCCCCATGGTAGCTGTGTCCTTAAGGGGTCTCTGCAGATTTGGGGGTCCCCGTGGTGATGAGGTCCCTGCAGTGCTGGGTGCTGTGTGATCTCTGCAGTTCTGGGGTCCCTGTTGTGGGGTCCCCCTTATGATGAGCTCCCTGCAGTTCTGGGGTCCCTGTTGTGGGGTCCCCCTTATGATGAGCTCCCTGCAGTTCTGGGGTCCCTGTTGTGGGGTCCCTGCTGTGATGAGGTGCCTGCCATTGTGGGGTCCCCATGATGACGACGTCCCTGCAGTGGTGGGGGTCCCTGAGTGCTCATGGTAGTGGGGTCCTTGGGGGGGTCCCTGCAGTGTTTTGAGTCCCTGGGTCCCTGCAATTGTGGGGTCCCAGGTCCCAGTGGGGGTGAGTGTCCCTGTGTCTATGGGGTCCCCACAGTTCTGGGGTCCCCATGGTGGTGGTGCCATCAGCTTAGGGAGTCCCTGGGGAGGAGGGGGGCCAACTCACAGGGTGTTTGTCCTGGGGAGCCCAGAGCCACGGCTGGACGGATGGACGGGTGGGCTGCCAGGCTGGGGGTGCTCGGTCCTGACCCCCCGTGTCCCCTCTCCCCCCAGGCCGCAAGTTCATCATCGGGAACGCGCGGGTGGAGAACTGCGCCGTGATCTACTGCAACGAGGGGTTCTGCCGGCTCTGCGGGTACTCGCGGGCCGAGGTGATGCAGCAGCCCAGCACCTGCGACTTCCTGCACGGGCCCCGCACCCAGCGCCGCGCGGCCGCGCAGATCGCACAGGCCCTGCTGGGGGCCGAGGAGCGCAAGGTGGAGATCTGCTTCTACCGCAAGGACGGTACGGACCCGGGGCACGGGGACAGCCGGGGACGGACCCGGGGCGCGGGGACAGCCGGGGACGGACCCGGGGCGCGGGGACAGCCGGGGACGGGGGACCGTGCTGGGGACACCGCGTGTGGGAGCGTGAGGTGCGGGTCTGTTCTATTGCAGGGATGGTACCGACTGCCCTGGGGGGCTGCGCCGGGCACGGGGGGACGGCAGGCACGGGGCAGACCTGCACCGTGCCCGTCCAGCACCTGCCAATGCCATGGGTGGCATGAGGTGTTGGCACAGGTGGGAGCCTGGCACTTGTGGCTCCCGAGGGACACCGGTAGCTCCTGACTGGCTGTGACACCCCCGGGGGTCCGCAGTGCTCCCCAGTACCACGATGGCTTCGGGCAGGGTGGGAGCCTGGCACTGGTGGCAGCTCTCGAGGGGCACTGGCACCCCAGGGCTCTGCAGCCCTCCCCAGTGCCACAGTGGCTCCCAACCAGGGAGCCAGCTGGGGTCCCAGGAAGTCGTGTGCTGTGGGGCTGGGGTTGTGGGCTGGGAGCAGTGTGCAGTGCCCCCCCCCCGCAGAGGGGTGACAGGCTGTGTGGGGGCACCGTGTCACCTGGGCCAGGGACAAGGGCACGGGAGTGGCGGGGGCTGAGCCGGTGTCGAGTGTCACATTTCCACCGTCCCTCTGGGGTGTGTGTGGGGTCACCGGACAGAGTGACATCCCAGGGTCCCCGTGCCAGGGGGTGGATGCTGTGACCCCCAGAGCCCAGGCCAGGGCTGGCACCCCGCGTTGGCGGTGCCGGCGCTGCCCCTCACCATGGCCTCGTGCCAGTGCCATGTGTCCCAGCTCTGGGCACGCGGCCCTAGTTCCGGTGCCGGAGTAAACAAAGCTGGTGCCAGCTGCCGGCGTGGCCACGGCACCACGGGAGCCACGGTGGCTCTGGGGGCCCTGATGGGGCTGGGCTGGGGTGGAGGGCGCTGCTTCTGGCCCTGGGCCCCCCACCTTGCCACCACGGCACTGCCTGGCACACCCGGCACGCCCCGGTGCCCTTTGGATTGCGTGTGCCGGGGGCTGTGGGGTGTAGGTGGCATGTGAGTGCCCCCCCGCACCCTGTGCTGAGCCCTCATTAGGGTGGCACTAATCACCCTGGTGGTGCCACCAGCCGTGCCAGGCATGGGGATGGGGCTCGTACTCCTGCCCGGGACCTTCTTGTGGCTCCCAGGGGACCCCAGCTGTGCCTCCCGAGGGGTGTGGGGATCCCACCCTCTGCCAAGCCTTGGGTGTTGCTATTGGACCCCTGGGGATGTGTGATAGGGGTCCTGGGGGTGCTCTGCGGCCCCCCACCGTGACTGCCCTCCATGGGGACCGGCTGCCCTGTGGGACAGGGGGTGGGACCCCCTGGCAGTGTGTGACCCCTGGATCTGGGGTGTCCTGCACCCACAGACAGGCCCTGTGCCTGGAGACTGTTTTGGTGGGTCTTGGCCCTGGGGCTGTGGTGGTACCACCATGGGCGCCCCTCTCCGTGACACAATGCCAGTGCCACCTGCCACTGTGGGGCTGGCTTGGGGGGGTCTCATGGGGTCCCGTTGCTGCCCCTCACTGCACTGAGACACCCCCCCACCCCCGGCACGGGAGGCAGGGATCCTATTGCCGATGGCTCCGGCCTTGTGGCTGGGCTGCGGCATTCCTGGTGCTCCCCGTGCTCCCCGTGCCGCTGCCACCCCACGAGTGCCCCTGGAGTCATGCTGACCCCCGCCCCACGTCCCCCCATCCCGAGCCCCCGGCGTGTCCCGGTCCCCGGTGCCGTGGCAGAGCCGTGGCAGGGCCGTGGCGGGGCCGTGGCGGGGCTGTGGAGCCGCCGCGTCGCCGCCGCTGCCGCAGCCATTCGTCTTCCCGACGTGTTGTTTATGGCGCCGGGGACGCCGGGAGGTCACGGCGCCCGCGGGGGACCCGTGTCCCCGTGGTGGCACCCGTGGGACCTCGGGCTCCCCGGGCAGTGTCCCCAGGGAATGGGGAGGGTGCACAGCCCCCCAGTTGCTGCCGTGGCTTTTGGGGTCCCCCCGTGCGTGGCCCCGGTGTCAGCGCAGGGCGGGAGCGGCCGAGGGCACCGAGGAGCTGGATCGGGGCTGTGTCACCGTGGCACGAGGTGGCACCTCTGGGCTTGGCCGTCCCCCCTGTGCCAGCGGAGTGTCCCTGTCCTGGCTGCACGTCTGGGGGTGCAGGCTACGTGTGTGGGGGTGCGGGGGGTGCAGAGTAGGGTGTAGGGATGGGGGTGCAGGTTGGGGGGCTACAGGGCTTTGGGGTGCAGGGGGGTCCCCCCACTTTGGGGTTCCCGGTAGTGCCCCCTGGCCATTCTGGGCAGTGATGCAGGGGGTGCTGGGTGGGGGGTACAGGGTGGATTTGGGGTGCAGCTCTGGAGGTGAGGGGTGCAGTTGGGGTGCAGGGGGTTGATGTGCCGGGGGGGTCCCATTGCAGTGCAGTGTGTGTCCCCACCACGGGGGTCCCTTCATTGGTCCTGCCATCACCCTCGCCACGAGGGTCCCCCTATTGATCCCCCCATCACCCCCCACTCCGCTGGTGCCCTCATAGTCCCCACCCTGGGCCACTCCCCTGTGGGCAGTGGGCCGGGGGGGCCAGAGTCCCTGGGCTCGGGGGCTCGGGATTCCCGCGGGGGCGGATGAAGCCGACAGCGGCGGCGGCCACGTGTTAGTGCCACTAATTCCCCACGGCGGTGGCTCGGCCGGGACCCCGCGGTGGCCCGGGCCACCCTGTGCTGGCCCCCGGCCCGCGGCCCCACGTGCAGCAGGGAATCCCCCCGCCGCGGGCACAGGGACGGGGACGGTGCCAGCTGGCACCCGCCCTGCCAGGCTGCCGGGCCCGGCGCCAGCGGGGGGGACACAGAGGGAGGACAACGCCGTGGGGGTGATCCGGTGCCGTGGCGTCACCCACGTGTCACCCCTGTTATCACCCGCCTGTGTCCCCCCGGGGTCCCCTTAGGGGGAGGGGCGCGGGAGGGGGCAGGATGCCCCCCCATCCCCATCACACAGAGATTACCCCGGGCTGCCCTGACCGCCCCGGCCCCCCCTCCAGCTGTGGCACCGGATTAACGCCACAGCTGTTAACGACTTCTGAGCGGCTTAACCCGGCCCCACACCCCCAGAGCCCCCCCGTGCCCCCACCTCCCCGCATGGCCCTGCCTGCAGCGTTTGGGGGGGCGGGATGGGGACCACCCCCACCCTCCTCTGCCCTCCCGTGCCTCAGTGTCCCCCCGTGGTGCAGCTGCAGGGGGGGCTGCACCTGGCTGAGTCAGGATGGGGGGGCAGGATGGGATGCCCCCCCGGATGGGGTGCCCCCCAGGAGGGGGGGGGCAGGAGGGGGTGCTTAGATGGTTTGGGGGCCAGGAGCAGGTGCCCAGCAGGGACAGGGGTTGCCCAGCAGAGTGGGGGCAGGAGTGGGTGTCCAGGAGGGGCGGGGGAGTGTCCCCCAGTATGTGGGGTGGGGGGCAGGCAGGGGTGCCCCTAGGGGGGTGCTGTCCCCCCGTGGCACTGACCCCCCTCCCCGCAGGCAGCTCCTTCCCGTGCCTGGTGGACGTGGTGCCGGTGAAGAACGAGGATGGCGCCGTCATCATGTTCATCCTCAACTTCGAGGCCGTGAGGGAGCCCGAGCCGGGGGAGGCCCCGGCCCCCAGCACCAACCACTGGGTCACCCCGGCCCCCTGGGGCCCTGCAGGTACAGGGGACAGGGACACCAACCCCTGGGTCACCCCCCCCTCGGGTCCCCACGGGTGGGGAAGGGACCTGTGTCACCCCAGGTCCTGCTGACCCCATGTCCCAGGGGCACAGGGCACTGTAGGGCACATGGTGAGGGCAGAGGGTGCCTCGGTGCTGCTGGGCAACACTGGTGGGGGTTGAGGCGAAACCCTGACCCCGACCCCCACCCTGTCCTTTCCCGCCAGGGCACAGCCGGTTCCTGTGGCTGAAGCAGCACCATGGGGAGGGGATTGGAGCTGGACCCTGACCCCAGCCCCAGCCCTGACCCCGACCTGTCCTTCCCCCAGGGCGCAGCCGGTCCCTGCGGCTGAAGCTGCTGGCGCTCACCGGCAGCCGCCAGTCGCTGCCCCCGGAGCCGCCGGAGCCGCCGGACGTGGTGGTCGTGGACCCGGGGGTGGTGGACCCGGGGGTCATGGACCCAGGGGTGGTGGACCCGCTGGTCATGGACCCGGCCCTGCCAGGCAGCGACTCGGGCCCCGAGGATGCCTCATCCTCGCTGGAGCCCGGGACCGGGGACCGTCCCGAGGACGAGGCGGCGCTGATGGGGGACCCCGAGCCGCCGGTGACACAGTCGTCCCCGCGGGCCGAGCGCCTGGCGCTGGCCTTCGCCAACCACAGCCTGGCCCGGAGCCGGTCCCGGGAGCGCCGGTCCCGGGAGAGCCTCCGCAGCCTGCGCCGGGCGTCGTCCGTCGATGACATCGAGGCCATGAAGGGTGACGGGGACAAGCGCTGCCACAGCCGCCACACCAGCGCCAGCGCCGGCCTGCACCGCGGCTCCAGCACCGGTACGGCCCCGCCGGCACAGGGGACGCTCCTTGGGGCTGGGGACACTGGAGCAGCCACAACCAGAGACCCTGGTGACCCCCCATTCCCCATGGACCCCCCGGCAGTGCCCAAGCGCTGGCAAGGGGCTGGAACTCCCCATCACCCCTGAGACCCCCATTGTGCCTCCTGCGACCCCCCTATCACCACTGGAACCCCCCCGCCCACCCTACAGGCCCCCCCCCCCCCTCAGCCACATTGAACCTCAGGAATCACCGTGGGAATCGCCACGGGAATCACCACGGGAATCACCTTGTTGGCCCTGGAGCTCTTTAAGCGCATTAAGAGAAGGGACAATAATTATAATGATATTAAGGGTAACTGAGAGCAGCTCCACAGGTCCTGGGGGGGCTCCTGTGGCACATGGCTGAGGGGGCCCCCTTGCCCTGGAGCTCCCCACTCGCTTTACCTGCTGTGGGACCCCAACCCTGGGATCTGTGGGGAGCTGTGGGACCCCTGCCCCAGGAGCCTTGGGGAGCCATGGGACGCACCCCGGGATCCAGGGTCCATGTCCCCCCAGTGCCCTGCCCACTGTGGGACCCCCGGGTGTCCGTGTCCCCCCGGGTGTCCGTGTCCCCCCGGGTGTCCGTGTGTCCCCGGGTGTCCGTGTCCCCCCGGGTGTCCGTGTCCCCCCGGGTGTCCATGTCCCCTGGGTGTCCGTGTCCCCCCGGGTGTCCGTGTCCCCTGGGTGTCCGTGTCCCCCCGGGTGTCCGTGTCCCCTGGGTGTCCGTGTCCCCCTGGGTGTCTGTGTCCCCCCGGGTGTCCGTGTCCCCCTGGGTGTCCGTGTGTCCCCGGGTGTCCATGTCCCCCCGGGTGTCCATGTCCCCCCGGGTGTCTGTGTCCCCCCTGGGTGTCCGTGTCCCCCCGGGTGTCCGTGTCCCCCGGTGACAGTGTCCCCTGGCAGGCGCAGTGGCCGCCGTGCGCAGTGCTCTGCTCAACTCCACGTCGGACTCGGACCTGGCGCGGTTCCGGGCCATCGGCCGCATCCCACAGATCACCCTCAACTTCGTGGACCTGCAGCCTGGGGGGCTCCTGGCCCCGCCCCCGGCCCCCCGCCCCATCATCGCCCCCACCAAGCTGCGCGACCGCACCCACAACGTCACCGAGAAGGTCACACAGGTAGGAGCCCAGAGGGACGGGGGAACCCGCGGGTTGGGCGGTGCCAAGGTGACGAGCTGGTGCTGGAGGTGACCAGGTGGTGCTGTGGAGGCCAGGGGATGGCAGAGGTGGCTGGTCAATGCCAGGGGGCCAAGTGAGGTGGCAGAGGTTGACCCGGCAGTGACAGAGATGACCAGGTGGTGCAGAGATGGCCAGGCAGTGACAGGGTGTCTGAATGGTGTTGGAGGTGGCCGGGCAGTGATGACATGGCCAAGCAGTGCCATCCCCAGAGGGGATGGACAGTGCCAGAGGTGGCCAGGTGGTGCCGGAGGTGTCTGGGTGCTGCAGGAGGTGGCTGGGCAATGCCAAGGTGGGCGAGTGGTGCTGGGGGCATGACCGGAGCCCAGGGGATGCTCCAGCAGGAGCTGGAGCCCACTGGGAGGTGCCGGAGTGCAGTGGGAGGCAGTGGGAGTAGATACTGGTGCCAAGGGCACCACTGGGTCCCTGGAGTGCCCCAGCCTTGGTGGGGCCAGAGGGGCCAGTGTGGCAGGATTGGAGGCCACTGTACCCCCACTCTGGCACCGAGTCCCTCAGGGAGACCGACCAGGGGGGTTGTGGCCACAGTGTTCTGGTGCCAGTGGGTGCCATGGTGGGAGTCATGTGGCTGGGGCAGACCACCCGAGGTACATCAGTCCCTGGGGTCTCCCAGTGGGGCACAGGTGGCAGACACCCCCCGACCAGGGCACCCCTCACCCCAGTGCCATGCCTGCCCTGTGCTGGGTACCCCTCACCCCAGTGCAGGGCACCCCTCACCCCGGTGCCGTGCCTGCCTTGTGCAGGGCACCCCTCACCCCGGTGCCGTGCCTGCCCTGTGCAGGG
>NW_020885115.1:115888-127284 GCF_003945725.1 Corapipo altera
CCTCACCCCGGTGCAGGGCACCCCTCACCCCGGTGCCGTGCCTGCCCGGTGCCGGGCGCTGGCTGCGGCCGCTAATCCGTGGCCCGTTGTGTAACCGCCATCTGCCACGGGAGCAGGAGGCGCCGCTTAATTACACCCTGATTGCCCCCCCGCTAATGAGCTGGGGGGGCCGGGGGGCTCCGGGGACCCCCGGGGGGCTGCGCGGGGGGGACCCGCTGCCTGTCCCTGAACCCCCCGTGCCAGGGCTGTCCCGGGGGCCCCCGGCAGCTGGCATCAGACAGAACCGCCCTGGCACATCTGCCCACGCCCCCCGAGCCCCCCCGAACCCCCCCCGGCCCCGCACCTGCCCGCACACGTGAGGGAGCCCCTGGGGGACCCCCGTTCCCACCGGGAGCTCCCGACCCTGCTGCCGGGGCTCCAGGTGCTCCTCGCACCGGTGCTGGAGCAGCTGCGGGACCCTCGGTGGGGTGGGGGGACCCCTCTGGAGCGGAGGACCCCCTTCACTCCGCTCCCCCCCCGGCACCCCCTGTTCCTCACGGAGCCTCTTCGTTGCCTTGGCCGTGGTTAAATGCGCCGCCAGCGATGCCCCGGTCCCTCCTGCCCCCGCCGTCGCCACGAGGGGACACGGTCGCCGTCACCGGGGCGGGCTCTGCCCCCGGCACTGGGGAGGGGGTCTCGGGGTGCCCCGGCTGTGCCGGGGGGAGCACCCGGCATCTGCTCGGAATGGGATGGGGGTCCTCCCCGCGGTGGGCAGAGCCGAGGACAGGGACACGGGGGACATGGGAACGGGGGCTCAGAGGTGTCCCTGGCTCGGGCACGGCGACCCCCGGTCCGGTGGCAGAGGGGAACGGCGTGTCCCGGCAGCGGCACCGTGACTCACCCGCGGGGCTGGAGCCAAGCGCCCGGGAAGGTCACCACGCCCTGGGTGACAGTGACAGGGCCTGGCATGGCCGGGGTGGCCGTGGCATCCCCATGGCTCAGGAACTCCTGGGGACCCCCGTCTCGTTCCGGCGGGGACCCCTGGAGGGGACAGGATGGGGCTGGGAGACCCCAGACCCACTCAGGGTGGTGGGCCTGGTGGTGCCACCAGGCAGGGGGTGTCACCTGTCACCAGGCAGGGGGTGTCACCTGTCACCAGGCAGGGGGTGTCACCGGCACGTCACTGGCTGTCGGTGGTGGGCTGGGGACCCCGGGGACCCCCCGGTCCCTCTGGCACCCACTGCGTGGGTGCGGGCGCTGCCCCCCAGATCACCCTTCGACCAGGCTGGGGGTGCCCGGGGGGGCCGGGCGGGCCAGTGGGGCACTACCAGGGCTGGGCAGTGGCCAGGGACACCGGCGGACACGGGGACACCAGGAACCGTGAATCAGCCGAGGCTGCCACGGCCAGCTCAGCACCACCGTCACTGTCCCGTCCCCACCGTCACTGTCCCCGTCCCCACCGTCACTGTCCCGTCCCCACCGTCACTGTCCCGTCCCCACCGCCGCTGTCCCCGTCCCCACCGTCACTGTCCCCGTCCCCACCGTCACTGTCCCGTCCCCACCGCCGCTGTCCCGTCCCCACCGCTGACGGGGCGTGCGGGTCACGCGTTGGGGATCCCTTGGGACGCGCGGGGCTGCAGGTGACATCTGGCAGTGGGGCTGGCAGAGGGTGACCGTGGGGCAGGCAGGGGGCACAGCGGTTCCGAGGTACCCCTGTGCCCCGCCTCGCCCGGGTCAACCCCCGTCGTGCCTCAGTTTCCCCGCGGGGCCGTTCCCGGGCGCTCCCGGTCCCTCCCCCGGGGAGTGGCGGCGGCTGGAGCCGGGGAGGGGAGATCGGGGGGGCCCGGCGGGGGGGGGGCGGCGGGGAGGGCTCGGGGGGTCCCGCCCCGCTCCATCTGCCGCGCGGGGCCGGGGGCGGCGGGGGGGCGCGGGGACCCCCGAGCGCGGCCATGGCCCCGGCGCGGCGAGACAGCGGCGACCGCTCCGACGGGGAGCGGCGGGACCGGGTCCGCAGGGCCGTCCGGGTGTCCAGCCTGGTGGCACAGGAGGTACGGGGGGGCCGGGGGATCCCGGCAGAAGGGGACCCGTGGTTCGTCGCGTTGCGCGTGGGCGCGGGGTCCCGGGGGTGTCCCCCTGCCAGGATTGCAGGGATGGAGCAGGGGAGGCACCGGGGGTCGCGGCGGGCGGCTCTGGGGGGCACCGGGAGTTCCGAGGGAGTCTCCCTTGAGGGGGAAATGGGCTCCTGCAATTTGTCTTGCCGCGCGTGGGCGTGGGGTGCCGGGACTGTCCCTGGGGTGTCCCCACGCTGGGATATGGGACACGAAGAGAGGGGGCACCGGGGGTTGTGGCAGGGGTGTTTTGGAGAGTTTGGGGGTCTCGGGATTTTCGGGGGGTCTCCCCCCCGGCAGGAAAAGGGACCTGCATGCCACTCGTCCTGCCATGCGTGGGTGCCGGGTCTCAGCAATGCCAACGCGCTGGGAGGGGGGACACTGAGCAGGGGCTGGCACCAGGAGTTGCAGCAGGCATCTCTGGAAGGCTGCGAGGGCACCTGGGGAGCCCGGGGGCTCCGGGGGGTCCCCCCTGCTTGAGGAAGGGGGTCCCGTGGCTTGTCCTGCTGTGAGTGGGTGTGGGGTCCCAGGGATGCCCCCACACTAAGGTGGGAAGAGCATCAGGGGTTGTGGTGTCTCTGGGGGTCTGGCAGGGTTTGGGGCTCTCCCAGTGCCCCCCGGGGTTGGGGGTGCATCACCCCCCACGGGCACCCTACAACCAGGGTTGGGGAGCATCACCCACCCCGGGCCCCCCCATGACCAACCTTGGGGGGCATCACCCACTCCAAGCCCCCGTGTCCACCCAGTGCCATGACTGGGCCCAGTGCTGTGTCCAGCTGTGCCACGGTGGCCGTGGCTGTGACGTGGGGAGGGGTGATGGCACATGGCTGTTGAGGTCCCCACTGTGTCCCCAGGTGGTCCCTTACATACCCAGGTGGTCCGTGCCATGTCTCAGGTGATCCTCACTGTCTCCCTCGGTGGTCCCCACTGTGTCCCAGGTGGTCTCTGCCATGTCTCAGGTGGTCCTCACTGTGTCCCAGGTGGTCTCTGCCGTGTCCCAGGTGGTCCTCACTGTGTCCCAGGTGGTCCCATGGCTGTCCCCTCGCCAGTGGCCCGTGGCCGTGGGGCGGGTGTGGGTCAGTGCCAGCGTCACGGGGTGGGGGTCGGTGCTGGGGCGGGTGCACCGCCCTCTGGGACGTCACCCCCTCCCCTGGGGACGTCACCCTGTCAGAGGGCTCATCCCCCACCCTGCCACGGGTGCCACCCGCAGTGGTGCCGCTGTCGCCGCCTGCCCGGGGCGGCCGCGTGTCCCCCGTGCCCATGTCGGGGGGTCCCGAGGGCACCGCGACGCCGCAGATCAGCGACGTGAGTACCCCCAGTGCCACCCCCCGGGGACAGCGGGGCGGGGGGTCACCACTGTCAGGGGGTCACCACAGTTGGGGTGTCCTCAGTGTCGGAGGGTCCCCACAGCGTTGGAGTGTCGGTGCTATTGGGGTGTCCCCTGAGTCAGGGTGTCTGCACTATTGGGGTGTCCCCTGCATTGGGGTGTCCCCTGAGTCAGGGTGTCTGCACTACTGGGGTGTTCTTGGCGGTGTCCCCTACATTGGGGTGTCCTTGGCATTGGGGCGTCCCCTGAGTCAGGGTGTCTGCACTATTGGGGTGTCCCCTACATTGGGGTGTCCTTGGCATTGGGGTGTCCTTGGCCATTGGGGTGTCCCCTGAGTCAGGGTGTCGGTGCTATTGGGGTGTCCCCTACACTGGGGTGTCCTCACCAGGGCCAGGTGTCACTGCAGCCAGGTGTCACCTGGCCGGTGATCAGTGCCAGTGGTGACCACGTTGGGTGACACCTGCGGGGTCACGAGGTGTCATGGGGGTCGGTGTCTGTCTGGCCATGGGTGTCCCCAAGGGTCTCCCCTGGCCCCCCCAGGTCGGTGATGCAGGTGGGTGTTAGTGTTCAGGTGTGTGGGGTCCAGAGGGTCTGGGAACCTGCTGGGGTGGCTGGGTGGGTGCAAGGGCCTGTGTCAGTGCTGCTGTGGGGCACCTGGGCAGATGTGGGGCACCTGGGCAGGTGTGGGGTACCTGGGCAGGTGTGGGGCACCTGCCAGGGCAAGTGTTGGGTGCCCATGTGGGTGTTGGGGTCTCTGAATACTGGGTACCTGCTGGTGCAGGAGTTGGGGGGCTGTGGCTGTCAGGGACCCACTGGTGCTGGTGTGGGGTACCTGGGCAGGTGTGGGGTACCTGGGCAGGTGTGGGGCATCTGGGCAGGGGGGCAGCTGCCAGTGCAGGTGTAGCTGTGGATGTTGAGGGTCCGTGGGGCAAGTGTCAGGTACCGGGGCAGGTGTTGGGGGTCTGGTTTGGGGTCACCTGCCAGAGTGGGTGTTGGGGGGTCCAGGGGGTCCCCGCTGCGTTGGGGCCGGGCGGTTCTGCCGTGGGGGTGCCAGGGGGTGTTGGGGTGCTGGGGGGTGCCAGGGGGTTGTTGGTGCCCTCGGGAGTGCCCGACGGGGGTGTGTCGGTGCCCCGGGGGGTAAGTCAGGATGCCGGGGGGTGTGTGTGTGGCTGCCCCAGGGGGTGTCGGTGCCCCCCGTCCCCGCGCGGGGTGTGTGGGGTATTTGGGGTGCCCCGTGGGCGCGGGTGTCTGGGTCGCGGCAGGTGCGGTGCCGGGTGTCCCGGGGGGGCGGGGGGTGTCGGTGCCACCGCAGGTGTCGGGGACGCGTCACCGGGGCGGGACGTGTCACCGCGTGTCGCCGAACGTGTCACCGGCACCGCCGCCATCTGTGTCACCGTGAGTGACGGGTGTCGGGGCGGGGGGAGCGCCGGGGGGGGTCAGGATGTCTCTGCGTATCGGCCCCGTCCTGACACACGCACTCGGGGTGGGGGTCCCACTTGTGTCGAGGGGTCCCCAGCCCCTCATCATGCACCCCTGAACCCTGCGTGGCACGGGCGGGGGGGACTGTCCCCGTGGCTGGGGGACATGGGAGGGCTGGGGACTGTCCCCAGACTAGGGGGGCTGGGAGCTTGTCCCCACCTTGGTGGGCTGGGGGTCCCCCGGCTGGGGCTCGTGGGACACTCGAGGGGTCCCCGGCTGTGTGTGCAGGGGGGTTGGCTCAGGGAGGGGTTACCAGGACTATGTGCCCCCCCGGCTGTGCCCCCCGGGGGTGGCATGGGCCTGCCCTGAGGGGGTTAACCAAGGGCTGGGGTCGGGGGTGTGTTTTGGGAGGCTGTGGCTGGGTCGGGGTCCTGCTCCTTCTGCCCCCCATCCATCACTTCCCGGCTGCCTGCAGGGCCAGAGGGTCCCCAAATGGGGGTCCCCGGGGGGTGTCCAGGTGGGATGTGGGCGCCACCCCCCCACCTCACCCGTGGGGGCCACATGGTTCAGGGAAGGGGCCGGTGGTGCCCAGTGGGGGGGTCCCAGGTGTTCCGGGGTCTCCCCCGGTGCACAGCAGGACCCCCCACCCCACCTTGAGGGTTTCTGCAGGCCCCGGGCCCCCCACTGCCGCCCCCCCTCGCCCTCCCCTTTGCCGCGGGCCGGGATTTGTCCCATTTTGCCGTGGCAGCTGCGATAAATTTAGCGGCAGGAGCTGCTGGTGGCTGGAGCCGCCCCCCCCGCCCCCCGACCTCCCTCCCTGCTGTCTCCCCTGTTCCCCCCCCGGTCCCTGCCCCCATCACACCTCAGCCACCCGGCACAGCCACGGCCAAAGGGGCTCAGCAGCTCCGGGGTCGGGGTGTCCCCCCCACCCCTCCCCTTCCCTGCTGTCCCCCAGCACCCCACCCACACTCACACCGTAGGTGGGGGGACCACGAGGAACTCTGGAGTTGGGGTGTCCCCCCCGACCCCCCGTGACACCCCCTCCCCTGCTGTCCCCCCTTCCCTCCCTGTCCCCCCTCACATGGCAGCCAAAGGGGCCATCTGGGGCTCGGGGATTGGGGTTTCTTCTGCAGGACACTCCCAGGGACTGCCCCTGTCCCCCCCAGGGACCCCCGTGCTGTCTGGGGCACTGGAGCCCGGGGGGCTGTGGCCCACAGTACCTGTTACCCCCCGTGTCCCCAGGGTCCCCTGACCTCACATGACCCCGTGACACCTGCCACCCCCCTGGGGGACATATTTGGGACACGTGGTGGGTGTTGGTGCTCAGCACCTCAGGAAGGGATGTGGGAACTGGGACCACCCCACACCCAGGCCACACGTGGCCTCGTCCCTCCGTCACGGCGCGTGGGGGATCCCCCGCGTGGGGGTGGCAGCGGGTGACGCAGGAGCTGCTGCGTGTCCCTGAGCTGTCACCCTGTGTCCCAGTGCTGTCATCACATGTCACCGCATGTCCCAGCACCGTCACTGTGTGTCCCAGTGCTGTCACTGTGTGTCCTGGTGTCATCACTGCATGTCCCTGTCACCGTGTCACTGTGTGTCCCGGTGCCATCACCGCATGTCACCGCATGTCCTGGTGCCATCACCGCGTGTCCCTGGCACTGTGTGTCACTGCGTGTCCCAGTGCCATCACCTTTTGCCCCACTGCTGTCACCACATGTCCCGTTGTCACGCGGCTGTCCCCGCAGTGACACGGCTGTACCCGCTGCCCCCTGAGGCCACCGAGGCTCCTGGGGACAGAAGTGACAGGGCCCCCCTGCACCCCCAGGGACATCCCCTGGCCCTGTGACCCAGGGGAGGATGGTGGCAGCAGGGGACACGTTTGGGCTGAGCTGGCAGGACAGGAAGCATGTCCTGACCCGTGGGCACCACACAGGTGGGACATTTTCCTGGCATGTTCCTGGTGTGTTCCCGGTGTGTTCATAGTATGTTCGTGCCCCATGGCACCTGCTCCCCACCACAGGGCTGATTGTATCCCCTCCACGCCAAAAACAGGTGTGGGCTGTTCCTAACGTGTTCCTGGCGTGTTCCTGGAGTGTTCCTGGCGTGCTCCTGGTGTGTGTGTGCCCCGTGCTCCCTGCAGGGCTGGCTGTGTGCCCCCCACGCTGGCGCAGGTGTGGGATGTCCCTGGCGTGTTCCTGACGTGTTCCTGTGATGTTTGTGGCGTGTGTGTGCCCCGTCACACCCTGCTCACTGCCACGGGGCTGGCCTTGTCCCCCTCGGTGCCACTGGGGTGCCTGGGGGGGGTTGTGACATGTCCCACCTCGAACCACATCGCCCGTGGGCACCCCCAGCCTCGCCGGTGTCACCGCCGTGTCACCGCCGCACGCTGACCCCTCCGGCGTGTCACCGCGTGTCACCATGTGCCGGGGGGGTCTGAGGGGGGGCTGACAGGGGGACTGGGGGGGGGCAACCCTGGCCGTGGCGGCGGCAGCGGAGCAGCCTGGGAAAAATTTCCGCCCCAATAATTCCTGTCGGCTCCGGCGGAGCGTGCCCGGCGCGCGCCACACCGGGGTCCCTGCCACACCGGGGTCCCTGCCACACCGGGGTCCCTGCCACGCTGGGGGGCCCTGCCATGCCGTGGGGCATCGCTGCCACTGAGGGCCCCCCCTGCCCCTGAGGGTCCCCGCTGCTGCCGGGGGTCCCTGGGCACTGCGATGGGCACAGGGCCGGGCCACGGGGGTCCCCGGTGCCCACGGGCCGGCGGGAGCTGACCCCCACTGCCCCCCCACCCCGAGGATGCTACCCGCGCTCCTGCAGCTGCTCCAGGAGTTCCCGGGCACACCCCCCGCACCCCCCCGGTCCGGGCCCCCCCCCGGCCCCAGCTCCATGCCCGGGGTCCCCCTCTGTGGCAGCTGCCTGGGGCTGCGCCGCGATGGCACTGGGCACGGACAGGAGGAGAAGGTACCGGTACTGCACCCCGGGGGTCTGGCGCTGGGGGGGGTGGTGCTGCACGGGGGGGGCACTGTGCCCACCGTGACCCGGCGGTGGCCACACGAGGCTCCGGCTGCGTCCCCGGCGTTGGTCTGGGAAGGTTTGGGGCTTACAAAGAGCCCTGGCCCTGCATGACCGGGGATCCCCAGGAGACCCCCCAGCTCCCCAGCGGTGTCCCCGGGGTTGGGGGCCGATTGGGTGCAGGGTGATGGTGCCCGTTCCCTTCCCTGCTGTGCCACAGTGGGTGGGAACCCCGCGGTGGGCGTGGGCAGGGTGGGGGGGCAGAAGTGGGGTAAGGGGACCCCAGTGGGGAGCAGGGGGACTGTGACCGCTGTGGGGCACAGGGCAGGGGGCTGTGGGTCACCCCCTGTCATCTCTCACCTGAACCGTGGGGCTGCACATGGTGACGGTCTCTGTGGTGGCAGGGAGGGGAGGGACCCCCCAGGGACTCCCCAGAATGCCCAGGGACTCCTGGGGTCACACCCAAAGGCTGTGCCAGGTGTCCTGCACAGGGAATGGGAGGCACAGGGGGTCTGCCTCCAGTGGAGATGGTGAGGGTGGCTGGGGGGGTTCATGTTCTCCTGATGGAGATGCTGGGGGGGTCTGTGTCCCCCCCAGATGGAGATGGGGGGGGGGGGGCAGGTTGGGGGGCAGGGGGGGGAGCACAGGGTGAGGGGCACAGGGCAGCGTCGTGTCTGCGGGTGTTTGGGGTGGGAAGTGCCCCAACGGTGTCTGTGGGGCAGAAGGGGTTTGTGGGGTGACTCGGTGTTGGGGGAGGCCTTTGTCCCAGCTGTGCCCTCCAGCCATTCCCCTTCACCCCACGTCACCCATGTCAGGGCCCCCGTGCACCCCTCGTGGCTCACACCGGGGTCCCTCTGCACTGGGGTCCCTCTGCACCCCGGGGAGTTACAAAACTGGTAATTTTAGCACCATCGTGCCCAATGTTGACCCAGCGTGGCCAGGGCCACCCCTGACCCACATCTCCAAGTGCCACCTGTACCCGGGCCGGGGAGCCGAGCCCTGTGGGGTGTTGGGGTGCAGCACTGACCCCCCCGTGCCCCCAGGTGCTGTCGCTGGGCGCCGACGTGCTCCCCGAGTACAAGCTGCAGGCGCCGCGCATCCACCGCTGGACCATCCTGCACTACAGCCCCTTCAAGGCGGTGTGGGACTGGCTGATCCTGCTGCTCGTCATCTACACGGCCATCTTCACGCCCTACTCGGCCGCCTTCCTGCTCAGCGACTCCGAGGAGGCCCAGCGGCACCACTGCGGCTACTCCTGCAGCCCCCTCAACGTGGTGGATCTCATCGTGGACATCATGTTCATCATCGACATCCTCATCAACTTCCGCACCACCTACGTCAACTCCAACGAGGAGGTGGTCAGCCACCCCGCCAAGATCGCCATCCACTACTTCAAGGGCTGGTTCCTCATCGACATGGTGGCCGCCATCCCCTTCGACCTGCTCATCTTCGGCTCCGGCTCCGAGGAGGTGACGGACGTGGGGACGTGGTGGCACCGGCTGGACCGTGCCCTGGCTGGGCCATGCCCTGGCTGGGCGGTGCTGTTTTGGTGCTGGGGGGTTGCATTTGGAGGTCCTACCTGTACCCCCAGGCCAGGGAAGGGTGCCAGGTCCTCCCAGGGGCTGGTGCTTGGGGGTCCCACGTGTGCCCCCAGCCCAGGACACCCTCATGCCCCCTGTCCTGCTCTGCAAACCACCTTTGCTCTGGGCTGGGGCACTGGGGGCACCTGGGGTTCTTGTGGAGAGAGGGGACAGGGATCCTGCTTTGGGGCAGGGACCCAGGGCGCCCTTTGCCCTTCCAGGGATCTGTGGGGGTTCTTTGCCACCACTGTCCCCTTTCCTCCCTCTCCAGACCACCTTTGCCCTGGGGGGCACCTGAGGCTCCCTCTGTTGGAGAGGGACTTACAGAATGGAGGTGCCTGGCTGGGGGCAGAGACCCCTGGTGTTTTGGTGGTTCTGTGGGGTGTCTCTCCACCGTTGTCCCCCCGAACGATGACACTGATGGGGCTGCTGGTGTGGGTGGGATGGCCCAGCCTTCTGGGTGCCCATGGAGTATCTCCCCCCCCTTAACCCCCTTTCCCCCCACACCCCCGAGATGATGCCTGATCAGGCTGCTGATGTGGGGAGAGGGGATGGGGGGCCGGAGGTGCCCGGCTTAGGTCAGGGACCCCCCTCGCCCTTCCAGGTGCCCGTGGGGTCTCTCTCCCCCCGCTGACCCCCTCTTCCCCCCCAGACGACGACGCTGATCGGGCTGCTGAAGACGGCGCGGCTGCTGCGGCTGGTGCGGGTGGCGCGGAAGCTGGACCGGTACTCGGAGTACGGGGCGGCCGTGCTCTTCCTGCTCATGTGCACCTTCGCCCTCATCGCCCACTGGCTCGCCTGCATCTGGTACGCCATCGGCAACGTGGAGGGGCAGAGCACGGGCTGGCTGCACGCCCTGGGCCAGCAGATCGGCAAACCCCTCAACAGCAGCGACCCCCGGCGAGGGCCCTCCATCAAGGACAAGTACGTCACCGCCCTCTACTTCACCTTCAGCAGCCTCACCAGCGTCGGCTTCGGCAACGTGTCCCCCAACACCAACTCCGAGAAGATCTTCTCCATCTGCGTCATGTTGATTGGATGTGAGTGACCGGGGGGTGTGAGAGCACCTCTGGGTGTGAGAGCACCTCTGGGTGGGTGTGAGAGCACCTCTGGGTGTGAGAGCACCTCTGGGTGGGTGTGAGAGCACACCTGTATGTGTGTGTGTGTGTGCACACCTGTGTGTGTGTGTGTGTGTGTGTGTGCACACCTGTATGTGTGTGTGAGAGCACCTCTGGGTGGGTGTGAGAGCACCTCTGGGTGTGAGAGCAGCTCTGGGTGGGTGTGAGAGCACACCTGTATGTGTGTGTGTGTGTGTGCACACCTGTATGTGTGTGTGAGAGCACACCTCTATGTGTGTGCATACCTGTACACGTGTGCTCACCTGTGTGTGTGTGTGTAAGAGCACACCTGTGTGTGTGTACATACCTGCACACGTGTGCTCACCTGTGTGTGTGACACCTTCCCCGATGCTCCATCCGAGGGGACCAAGGGCACCTCGGCCCGTCCACAGGTGACACCCGTGGGTAGGATGTGGCTCTGCTGGGGCAGGAGGCTCCACAGAGGGATCCAGACAGGTGGGATCCATGGGCTGGGGGCACCTGCATGAGGATCAGGCAGGCCAAGTGCCAGGTCCTGCTCTGGGGTCACACCAGCCCCATGGAACACTCCAGATGTGGGGCGGAGTGGCTGGAAAGGTGGAAAAACCCCGGAGGTGCTGGTGGCAGAGGCTGGACATGAGCCCAGGTGGGCAAGAGTGGGCACCTGGCTTGTGTCACCATAGTGTGACCAGGACAGTGACCATCTCCTGTGCTGGGCACCACCTGGAATCCTGGGGGCAGTTCTGGGCCCCTCACAACAGGACACTGAGGGGCTGGAGCGTGTCCAGGGAAGGGAATGGAGCTGGGAAGGGGCTGGAGCAGCAGGAGCAGCTGAGGGAGCTGGGGGGGCTCAACCTGGAGCAAAGGAGGCTCA
>NW_020885115.1:127684-128428 GCF_003945725.1 Corapipo altera
GCAAAGGAGGCTCAGGGGGGACCTTCTGGCTCTGCAACCCCCTGACAGGAGGGGGGAGCTGGGGGGGGTCAGGCTCTGCTCCCAGGGAACAAGGGACAGGAGGAGAGGGAATGGCCTCAGCTGTGCCAGGGGAGGGTCAGGCTGGATATTGGGGAAATTTCTTCCCTGAAACAGCCCTGGCACAGCTGCCCAGGGCAGGGGGGAGTCCCCATCCTGGAGGGATTTCAAAGCCCTGTGGATGTGGCACTTGGGGACATGGGCAGTGGTGATGGGGGGTGGGCTCAGGGGTCTGAGAAGTCCCTTGGTGATGAGGACCCTGGTGACTCTGAGCACCCCCTGTGACAATGGGGACCCCCGTGGTGATGAGGAGTCCCGTGACAATGTGGACCCCAGTGACAGTGGGCACCCTGGTGATGATGGGGACCCTCATGGTGATGGGGACCCTCACAATGACGGGGATCCCATGATGGTGGGGAGCCCTGTGGCGATGGGGACCACTGTGACAATGGGCACCCCCCGTGGTGATGGGTGCCCCGTGCTGATGGACACCCCCCTGTGCTGGTGGGCACTCCTGTGACAAAGGGGACTCTGTGATGGTGGGCACCCCCCATGGTGATGGGGATCCCCAGTGACAGTGGGCACCCCATGACAATGGGCACCCCGTGCTGATAGAGACCCCTATGGCATTGGGAACCCCCCATGATGATGGGGATCCCATGGTGACAATGGGGATCCTGTGGTGAT